>NC_056732.1:737871469-738062951 GCF_019279795.1 Protopterus annectens
GATTGGGTGTTATGGTTTTATTTAGAGTATTTAAACAAATGTATTTTTATATTTAACTTTGTCTGATGAAGCGGGTGTGTCGGCCCGCGAAAGCGCTCACTTATTTAATAAACGGACTGGTTTGATATTACAGTTACTTGGTTGCTATCATCTGTGCTCTTAGAGTTGTGATTCTATTTCTGCATTTGTGTGGCTCTACTATATTGTGCCGTATTTTTGGATTATTGTGCTGCGATATTAGACTCTGTGTTCCTTCCATTTGGGCTTGGTTTTTTCTACATTCATTGGATTCTTCGCCTTGGTGTTTCTACATATATATATATATATATGTATATGTAAAATGCAGTTTACTTTTTTGCCCTTGTTTGTTTCAGTTCATTAGTTTTTAACATTAGTGAATATTTTTGTCATTCATATTTCAATAGTAGAGCCATTACTGAAGTAGATTGTGTTCTTTCGTCTGCTATATGATTATATAGTCACACTTTTGCTTTAGGCATTTAAGCTGCTGCTGGAATGCTTATAGTTCGAGCAAATAATTTTAGTAGTTACTCTGTCACTTACATATGTCATGATAAAGAGGGGAATATATAGATGGATGGATAGATGGATACATAGATAGATAGATAGATAGATAGATAGATAGATAGATAGATAGTTTCTCGAAGTTAGTATATGCATATATATATATATATTTATATATATATATATATATATATATATATATATATATATATATAGATAGAGAGAGAGAGAGAGAGCGAGAGATGTACTCAAGGTTTGGTGTGGGATTTGACCAACTGGTGCCTAACAGAACAGGACATAGATGATAGCTCATTCAGTTGTTTCCCCTATCACCATACACATATCTGTATGTACTTATACATGCACCTGGAATGAATATGTTGATACACCTCCTCTAATCCCATTCATCTGTTTATATATGTCACATTTGTATGAATGAGAAATGGTGCCACACGTCAGCTGTTTCAATAACTTAGTAGCATCACATCCAGGAAAAAAGTATCTGTAGGTGCTAAGTTCAAATCTTAGTTGAAGCACATCCTTCTTTTATTCTCTGATCATGGACTTGGACCAGATTCTTTGCTTTTAAAGCTAGTAAATAATACAACAGTTTTTCTGAACTATTACTTAAACATATGAACTCTCCCTTTTTCTTGTCTTTGTCTGTTTACTTGATATATTAAGTTGGGCAATGAATGTGCTCCTGCACATGGGCACAATGGCAGATTAAGTGTATCTTGGGCCCTGGGCAGTTTCCAGCCATGGACAACACACACACACACACACACACACACACACACACACACACACACACACACACACACACACACACGCACACACATTTTTGTACAGTGCATAGATGCTTATATTATGTTTGTCTCTTGGATTCAACTTACTGATTTAAGATAATTCAAATTGTTGCCATTATAGTCCACCAATTTCTGTATGCATTAATTGCAACTACTTTACTGTATATTTATACAAGTACCATTCATTTTGTTGCAGAATGAACTTCAGAGTTATTTGTTTGAATGTACTGCGTTCGAAATTCATTTCATTGGATGTATCCTATATTGTAGGTTGAGACAGAGTGTGTGTGTGTGTGTGTGTGTGTTTGCGAGTTAGGGTTAGATTAAGGGTTAAGAAATGAGATAGATATACTGTATGTGCAAGTGTGTGGTGTGTGTGTGTGTGTGTGTGTGTGTGTGTGTGTGTGTGTGTGTGTGTGTGTGTGTGTGTGTGTGTGTGTGTGTGTGTGTGTGTGTGTGTGTGTGTGTGCGTGTGTGTGTGTGTGTGCGTGTGTGCGTGTGTGTGTGTGTGTGTGTGTGTGTGTGTGTGTGTGTGTGTGTGTGTGTGTGTGTGTGTGTTTGTGTGTATGTGTATGTATGTGTGTGTGAGTGTGTGTGGAGCATGAATGTTTGCAGTGTGTGGAGTGTGAAGCTTTGCAAGTTAGGGGTGTGTGTGTCCAGACATACCTTGTTTTGTGTTAGTGTTGAAGAAAGTTTTTTTATTTTTTTTTTAAGACAAAAATGTAGTGCTAGGGTTATGGGCTGGGGCAGATTTCTGATTAGGGTTAGCACATATTGCTAAGGTGCTTCGGGGGGGAGGGTGGTAGCATGCAGCTCACAGGAACAATTTCTGCTTTGTCCTAGGGTTCACTCATAATTTTCTATTGCATGGATGCATAGTGTGTGGAGTTTGCCTGGACTCTTGTGAATGCATGTTTTTTTTCTGTATACTACCCACCAAAACATTTATTTATTTTACATTTGTTTACTGGGTAGTGTCCGACTGGGCTGGTAGCCTGTTTTTAGTGGAGACTGGGGAAGAAAATCTCCAGAAAAAACAGGACAGATAAAAATACAGATAAAAGTACAGAAATCACATCAGACAGAATAAAAAAATACAATACAAATTATATGCAATAAACAAAAGACTAGGTAATATTCGTACATTATAGCTACAAAATTAAAAATGTAAACCTCAGGGCTATAGAGAACTAAGTAAAAAACAGAAAGACTATAACAGGCAATGAGCAGACCTAACTGACAAGGCGTGTGTACACAGTGATTTAGAATGTTAAAACATTGAAATTTTGGAACACTGAAAATTTACAGTGCAATAAGCAGTGAGGAAACAATCAGCTGTAACTCTAAATTAAAAAAAAAATGAAAAATAGCAATTGAGCTGAAAAGGTGAAATGATCATAGGAGAGGAAATTAGTAGGAGAGAGGAGTTATCCGGGGGGGGGGGTACAGGGGCATAGCTAGTTGCTTTTAAGATAATTCTTTTATTTTTGTTTTGAATGAAGAGTAGCAGGGGTGCATTGTATGCTTGGGGGGTATCTGATTGTCTAAACTGGTTATACATTTATATGTGATAGTTACCCTTGCTCTTGTGGTCCAGATCATGGCAGAAAAGGGTACATGGATCAGTCCATTTCAAAACTGTAAAAATAAATTAATCATATATATATATAATATGTTGCATTTTCTTTTATCCTTGTGACCAGTATCATGGCTGAAAAGTGTATGTGACCAGCACATTTACCAAGTTAGCTTATATATGAGCACAGACAGACAGAGACATACACACACACACACACACACACACACACACACACACACACACACACACACACACACACACACACACACACACACACACACACACCCACACACACACACACACACACACACACGCACTTGTATAGTATGCAAAACATAGCCCCACAGTTCATGTGTAAAGAAAGGTTGTTGGAGATACAACGGCAAAGCTTGCATAGATAGGATATGTGTGGTATGTACTGAATTTAAATTGGGTGATACTGTATGCAAATGATAGATGTGTAGCAATAAACAAACATGATGGATGCATACTGCTCTGGTGAAATAAGCAAGTGTAAACTGGAGCAACACAGAGGAAATTATTAGAGTGCACAGCATAGATTTTAAGAATCACCAAAGGACTGAGAAAGTTACAAAAAGATTTAATCCTGACAGTACAATGCCCTATGCCAATACAGAAATGTTCACAATGACTCACACATGATGAACTTGGGCATACTGACCAATAAACCATTTAGCAGTATCAAGTAGACTGAGTCACTGAAGCCCATCTCAATATATGGGTCTATATTACGTGATCGAATGGTCAAATAGTCGAACATGTAATAGTCCACCCATAATAATCAAACCTCCACAATGTTGAACAGAAGAGAAAAAAAGAAAAACCCACCCAAACAAACCATTTAAATGCCCCCCTGCTACTTAAATATACCAACTCCGAGACTACACTACAGTACAGACAATGGAAAACCTTTTCAGCACTGTATGGAGATCCATTGAGTCATTCAGCATTGTGGCAGTTTGATTATTACGGGTCGACTATTACGTGTTTGACTTATTTGACCAGTTGATCAAGTAACATAGACCCCAATATATAACATATACAGATATATGTATTATTGGGTACATGTCAGTACATCGACAAGTTAGAAGATCGACATCCACTTCACCGACACATGAAATAATCGACACCACAAATCACGGACATTTAACAGGTAAGAAGTTTAAATTTCGCTAATCATGCCTTCCACACATGCATAACACTGCCACACTAACTAAAACATGGTAGGCATGATTAGCGAAATTTAAACTTCTTACCTGTTAAATGTCCGTGATTTGCGGTGTCGATTATTTCATGTGTCGGTGAAGTGGATGTCGATCTTCTAACTTGTCGATGTACTGACATATACCCGTATTATTATAACACACAAGTGCAGGCCGCTCAAACCCATTTAATGCATATTGTATAGAAAATACTATGTCAAAAACAGTTCAGGCTATGTTTGGTATTGCATTATCTGTAGGCATAGTGCATCAGGCAGTATGAAATTTCATTATAAACATAAAAGTCATGTGTGCCTGTTCTAACCATCAGCACTTACAGAAGCAAAAGTGAGATATCATAAGAAGGCAAGTAACATACACACAATAAGAAACCAAAAGAGGAGTACGGCTGGTAAAAGACACAAATGAAACAAAGGCCAGTCATAGTGTGCAGCAGACCACAGCTGTAACAAGTAGATTAAGCCAAGAAAATGTCCACAACACATTTTCTATAAAGCAAAAAGCAAAAGGCGAAGCCACCAAATAAAATCCAGCCTTAAATGGTGAAGGAAAACTGCCACAACATGTTTTCACAATGAGCTACATGCTCTAGGGACCTAAACCTTGTCACCACAATAAACAGGACATGCTGGAGGGATAGATTCCTATCCCAGAGACTTTCCATACTCTGGAACAGGCTACCCATCTATGTCAAGCAAAGTTCTTCATTAGCACTCTTCAAGACAAATCTGATGAGTGGATGGGAAATAGGAAATACACCCCGGGGATCACGTCTGTGTCTCTGCTCGACAGTGGCACAGGAAAATAACTTTCATGGGTGGTGTAAACCAGGGAACCTTGTTGGCTAGGCTTACGTAGGCCCTTGGGCCGATAGCCTAGTACCTACCTATGAACCTATAAAATATTAATGTTGCTAAATATCACAGAGCATTTTCGCAGGAGTAGCACTCGGCCTGGGTAGAGGAGGCTCTCAGGGGTAGTTCCAAGGCTAGCGAAAATTACATTTATATCATCCTAGAATTAGCCAAACTTGTATTGAATAACAATTCTTTATATTTTCAAGGCAAATTCTACAAACAGGAATCTGGGGTAGCTATGGGGCCAATTGTGCCCCCACCTATGCAGATATGGTATTATCTGTATGGGAAAAGAAATTTATATACAACAGCAAGTATGTTGACTGCTGGAACGTTTACACCTGGTTCCTGGATAATATATGTATTTTTTGGACTGGCACGGAGGAGGCATTACAGGAATTTATTAATTACATAAATCAGAGTACAACTTTTTTTAAGATTTACACATCAAGTGACAATTGATTATGTCAACTACTTAGATGTTTCTTTGCAAGTGACTGAGAGTGGGTTTAAATCTATTATATACAGGAAACCCACTTTCTCCAACACTTAGATTTACCAGTGCCCATCCATTATATCAAAAAAAGAGTATAGTCAAGGGGCAATATGTTCGGGCCTGTCACATGACTTCCAGTGAAGAAGACTTCCTGGAAGAATATGACAAACTAAAGGAAATGTTTATGGAGAGGGAATACCCTATAGAATTAATAATGGATATACAAAGGGAAGTCTGTGGTAACAGACAAGGGAAATTTAAATCTGTTTTATGGACTGGACCAATACAAACTAAGGTTTTAACACGCTCAAAGGAAGGTGGAATAGGTTCTACATACAATAATATTTTTTATTACTAACTTCAGTGCTAATGCCCATGTCATTAGAAACATAGTACAAGGTGAATGGGCTAAATTCAATGACTATACTGATTTACCCAACCTAAAAGGGAAAACTATAAAAACTGTTTTTCAGAAAGGGTTAAATATAAAGAATTTATTAGAAAGCAACAATTTTTCTTCTACATTTTCCAATAAATCCAAGGGTACATAAAAATGTGGGGTATGCCCACAATGTAAATACATTACACAACAACAGAGAATATTTTTAACAGCTAGGAAGAAATGGATAGTGGCCTCTAATTATTCCAATTGTAATTCCCAGGGGCTAGCGTATGTTGCCTTATGCAGAGAGTGTGAAGGATTCTATATAGGAAAGACTGAGAGAACCTTAAAACACAGAACATACGAACATATGAATGATATTCAGAAGCGTAGTTCTAGAAATGCTTTATTTAAACACACTCTTTCATGCCCCCAAGCAAAATTTAACTTTTTTGTGGTAGAAATGGTACCCAGGAAACCAAGGGGAGGCCCTTGGGAAACTAAATTGGAATATAGAGAAACATATTGGCAAGAAGTACTTGAAGCCAATAAATATCCGGGTGTGAATGAACACATATCCATTGCCCCCCTACTTAAGCTTAGATCAGCGAAGTTATAATATATATTATATATGGGCATTAGGTAGATCATTATTGTTTATTGTGTTTGTGTGGTTGTATTTAAATGCTGGAAAAGGTAGTCCATATAGTATTATTTATCAATTTATGTTGTATAAAAATGTATTCCATTAATTTTTATATACACGTATCTTTATTTATATGAATTATGTATTTTTGTACAAGTTTGTTAGCATTAGATTTGAAAAACATAGGAGATGGTTTTACGTCTATTTATTATTTTTTACTGCCTGAGAGCATGTTCCTTTAACAATTAATTGGTTTATTGAATCAATGTTTTAATTAGAAGGGTATATAAAGGAAGTGAATACATTCAAATTTTTATCTGATGAAGTTTGAGTGCTACTCTTATGAAAACGCTCTGTGATATTTAGCAACGTTAATATTTTCATTGTGAAAATGTGTTGTAGCAGTTTTCCTTCACCATTAAAGGCTGGATTTTATTTGGTGGCTTCGCCGTTTGCTTTTTGTTTTATAGAAAACGTGTTGTGGCTGTTTTTTTGGCTTAATCTACTTGTTACAGCTGTGGTCTGCTGCACACTATGACTGGCCTTTGTTTCATACACACAATAAGGACACAAAAGAGACACACACACAGGGCTAGGAGACACCATAGCATGTTTTTAGTATAGTGGGGAATGGGGTGTTCCAAGTTGTGTATACAAGGTTGTCAAAGGATATTTCTTGGGGTATCCTACTGTATTCTATTGGATATCTCCTTGGGAAATTCAAGAAGTGCTCTTTGACTTTTTCACTTCAGTGTTCTGTTGTGAGATCACCTCACTGGCTTGAAATCCACTATCCCAGGATTTTGTGATCAACCAGTGCAGATGACACTCAACTCTCTGTCATTTTGTTTAGTGTAACTATATTTGGCGTGGAATGTAACATTGCAGAATGCAGGTGCAGAACCACACAGCTACCCACATAGTGGAATGAAAGGACCCATGTCTTGTGGAGTGTGGAAGAGTTTATATTTGGCAACAATCATGAAAGTTCTTTTTGTAATAATACGGCTAGTGCCCCTTGCCTTCCCCAACATCTGCAGAAGCATGCCCCACATCTGTTCAGGTTCATGCCCATGCACATCTTCCACTTTAACATCTGGTGGATGTGGCTGCATGCCAACATCTTGAGTTGGAGGTAATACAGTCTCCATGGACCTAGAGAGACACCATGAAATGTATGTATTTAGCATGGTTCTGTTTCCCATTTTTGTGCATGATCCACATTATGACAATGAGCACAGAGATACCACATATGGCAGAAGACCAGACTTGGAAAACATAACTCACAGTTTAGCTTCATGTACCTCTGTGCATCTGGGAGTATGTTGTAGAAGTGGACTTAAGTAGTAATGCAAGGTCATTGCATGTGAGCTATCCCTATGTCTAGTGCAATAATGATTTCAAATACCACACATTCACTTAATGCTGAGCCCTTTGGCTGAGATGCAATTAATGCAGATGTATCATACTCAGAGGAACATGGTTCACCAGCCTTCTTTGTCTACAGTATCCCTGGATAGACTATGGTCTCATACTCTTGAGTTTGTTCAGTCATTTGCCATATTTGCATTGACTCAGTGGTTTTCACCGAGATAGGGACACCATCATCAGACACTTGAATAGTACCCACATCTGCAATATTTCCTGATTTGTAGAACTTGAAAAGAACATCAACATCACCAGCCACAGTGCTCCTTGTAAATGAATATTAAAATTAACATTAACTGATAAGGTAACTTGCAAGTAAAGGTGTGATAAAGTTGCATGCAATGTAATGTTCCTAATGATGTGAACTACAGAGTTATATAAATATATCCAGGCTAGAGATGTGGCTAACCTGTAGCCTAGAGGTGGCTGCAAAGGTAATTTTGGGAACAGGATACATGGAAAGAAACTGACTATGACTACTTTGAATTATATATGCTATACTGATCTTATTACACATCCTAGGAGACCTGGGCCTGTAGGTACTGCCCTGAACTGACATAATAACCACCACAAGCAGCAATAATTCTTGAAATGTCAGAGACAAGACAGTGAGAAGTCAAAAACCTCTGTCTCTATCTGCCTAGGAGGTGCTCCATACCTCTGGCATTGTGTTGCACTGATGTCTTGTTCTGTTTTACAGACACAGTCAGTCGAGTCAATGACCCTGCATTTGCAGTGCAGTAGAATTGTGCCACTAATTGTTTTCACTTAATGCAGCATAGCTTACCAGAGCCATTCTCCCTTTTCCTGCAATGCGCCACCCTTGCTCAACAAACTGATGCTATGGTCCCTTAATGCCTATATGAGGACTGCATTTTCTGAACAATGAAGTTTTCTTGCCTTGGGGGTTGCTTGCCACTTGACATTGCCCAGCCTACAAAATACGAGATACATTGGCAAATCCTGTACCAAAATGTAATACAGCTGTATGAAGACAGTTTATATCATTCTATTATATTGATTATGTTATGTATTAGTTCAAATATTCCACTAGTTCAAAAACATAGTTACAGGTAATGACTTCTACAGCAACATAACTGATATAATAGACAGTAATGTTGCATGTACAGCATTTTACAGAATTAGTCTAACAGTGTAATAGCATTCATAGTAACACTCTTAATTCCTTTACATGTGAATACTAGCCCTAACCCTGCCCTGACCCTAACCCTAACCCTGCACATTACCTTACCAAAAGACTGTTCCCTAACAGTACCACTATTCAGACAAACTATGGCTGTGGGCACAGTTTTGTTTTCTTTATTTCTTACTTTTATTAAGTTGAATAATAACAAAAAGAAAGAATTGGTCTTCTTTTTGTGACTGGTGTAGTTTTTTTTGTTTGGTTTTATGTGTTTTTAGAAATGCTCAGTGTCTCTTTACTTTTTTGTATATATATATATACATATATATATATATATATATATATATATATATATATATATATATATATATATATATACACACACGTGTGTGTGTGTGTGTGTGTGTGTGTGTGTGTGTGTGTGTGTGTGTGTGTGTGTGTGTGTGTGTGTGTGTGTGTGTATGGTATATTAAAATGGTCACTTGTGTATTAGGTCAACAGTTGCTCAGTCAACTTCATATGGCTGACTAGACAGGTGATTAACAGATATGCAACAATGCACAATTCTCAAGGTTGGAAAATTTGCCATTATCCCATGTTTGTGTGATCTCAGAGTTTGATATATAATTACAGGGGGGTGCAGTACCCCACATCGGGCTCCCATGAGCCCAGCCTAGGAAAAATGTTTTTGATTGTTTTTTAAAATGTAGATTTTACATGCACTGAATCTGTTTTCCAGAATATGCCTACTACTGGGTTAGTTACGTTGTTTTCGACCTTTTGTTATCAATTTTGGCACAGTCGATCTTGGGT
The DNA here is from genome assembly GCF_019279795.1 of Protopterus annectens. NCBI lineage: Eukaryota > Metazoa > Chordata > Ceratodontiformes > Protopteridae > Protopterus > Protopterus annectens. The sequence continues at coordinate 737,881,393 of NC_056732.1, forward strand.
GTTTTAGATGAAGTGCAGTATACCCATATATTATATATATACACATATGCACGTATAGACACACACACACATGTATATGTGTGTGTGTGTGTGTGTGTGTGTGTGTGTGTGTGTGTGTGTGTGTGTGTGTGTGTGTGTATGTCTATAAGTATATTAATGCACCAAAATTCCATAAAGATTATTAAAAATGTGCAGTTATTTCATGATAAAATGAATGATGGCAATGTATACTCTTTGTTACACAACCAAGTGCACCAAATAAACAAAAGAAAAAATGGAGATTGACTTTTTTTCAAAAGTCCTTAAGCCCTCAAAAAATGTAATAGTTACTTCCACAAAATGTCCAATAACTTCTTTATGTACTGGCAAGAATTCAGAATCAAAGTTTGTATAACACAGATGCCCTCCTGTACAGACTTCCCCCTCTGGATTCCTTCACAGGAAGATAACCGGTTCTTCTTAGAATAGTTCACAGTGATGTCCAGGTGCTCTCTGGTAGTTCTCACTGATTTTCCTTACTGCAGCATAATACCCAGAACAACTGTTCAGGAAATCCATGCCACCTGTCTGAGAAACCAACTTCTCTGGTTTAGTAGGACTATAAGTCTTTCATTTGTACACCATATAATTACATAATTGGTGGTCTTAACTGAACCACTTAGGAATTCTTTCTCTCTAACATGAAAGTATCTACTTCTTAAAGCATGAGTTCTGTTTAAAACTATTTACATGACATTTAAAGCAGCAGTTCTATTTACAGCTATTTACATCAAGTTTCTGCAGTATTCTGGTAAGACCCCCATCCCCAGCTTGAAGTACTCTATTTCAAGATAAATAGATGAGCTGTATGCCCCAGACAGGGCACCTGCATTATGGCAGGTATAGCCTGGTCTATGTCTTATCAATAATTTAAAAGACTACAAGGAAAGTGCACACCTACACAATTTGTAGTTACCACCCTGCTGTCTATTTGGTCAAAACAGTGGGATATGGCCAGTAACCAAATTAAACTCTCAGCTCAGAAATTAATACTTTAATGAAGATTGTGCCTACTCGATGCTCAAAATTCCCTTTCAACAGTGGAATGTTTGGTTTCCGTACTATTACATTTTCAGCTCAAAAAACATATTGGATGTTATTCCCCATCAAAGCTGTATAGTAGCACTTAATCTAGGCCTATCTCTGATGTATAAGTATATTATAAAGGCCTACTGAAATCTGGAGAGGCTAACACAGGTTCTGAATATAGGATGATCTTCAGCTGATTAAAATATTCGGCCATATTCAATAAAGCCTACACAGTTCATTTCTACCATGTGCACTGCGTGACATGCACACGGTAGCAAACTGTTTTGGATTCAGTAAGCGGCTCTACACTGTATGTAGACCTGCGCAGAGTCATGTAAACAGGGTAAAGACTGGGGCAGGCTAATTACAGCATAAGCAGCTGAACTGTATGCTATAAAGTAACCGTGTAGACTCAGTGCTGGTTTTCCCTGCGAATTCCAAAACCTATTAGAATACAGTCATGAAAAGCAGTCTTTACAATAACAATGTTAGGGACTGCTGTTGTTTTACTTCATGTGTATGTGCAACAGGCTGAAGTCTATGCTGCTGCTAACTGACCAAGGCCAAGAAGGAGAAGTGTTTTCAGATCCCGGTTAACTTATCACAGTCTGCATGGTGTGGAAATTGTAGACTGCTACAAGGTGGATTGAGACACACTACAGGAACTCTGCAACCTCTGTCTTCCTCAACTCAGAGCTAGGGCAAACTGAGAGGAACCCATTCCAGTGGAGACAAAGTTATGTGTATCACTTAGAATTTTAGCTACAGGTACCTTTCAGAGACCAACAGGGGATATTCTGGGGGTGTCACAGGTATTAGCATCCAGGATCCTCCATCAATTACTGAATGCTATGCTCTAATACGCCAGTGGCCACATGTTTTTCCAGTACTCCTGAGGACAGGGCTAGAAATATGCAGGGTTTCTACCCTGTAGCACACTACCTTGAAGTACTGGGTGCCATAAACTGCACACATGTAGAAATTAAGGCACCACTCGATGAACAGGGAAAGCTCTACATAAATAGAAAGGGCTTCCACTCTATTAACTGCCAAGTCATGGGTAATGCAAAAGGAATCATCTTGAATGCATGTGCTGGCAACCCATGCAGTTACCACAAATCACATATCTGGCATACCTTCCAACTGTATCAGATGTTCTGTAGAGGGATAGCCCACAGGGTCATTTACTTGGGGATGCAGGTTATGCACTAGAACTGTGGTTGATGACGCCCATCAGAAATCCACACACACCTGCTGAAGAATGTCATAATGAGGCACACTCTCAAACCAGAAATATCACAGAGCATGTGTTTCAGCTGAAGTCATCGTTCCAGTGCCTAGATACATCTGGGTGAGCTCTGCAGTGCAATCCATGTGAATGCACTGAAATATGCACTGTATGTGCAATGCTACGCAACATCATCCTGAGAAAACAGCTACAACAGGATCAACAAGGGGAAGGGCACACATCCCACCACCAATGGCATGGTTACCATAGCAACACGCAGGTAGAAGTCAGAGGGGGAACCACCAGCTGCTGTGGGTGTAGGCAGACATAGATGTGTTCAGTATACTCTTGCATTGGCTAAGAGACAATGCATAGCACACTCACTCACCACCTAAGGGGCTAAATCCTTCCTCCTATTCACATACATACAGTAACATTGATGCCAGGCAACTCACAGAAACTTTACCTACCCATGTAATGGCTGTGTACTGCTAGCATAAGACAGGGTCAGCCCTGAACTAAAACTGTTGCAACTGCTGGATTTACAAAGGTAAGTGCTGAACCTGAGGTGCATTGTGTAATTATATGAATGACTGGCATATCCTTGCACATTGTTACTTGGTAGTGTAAGCAAGTAAAAGGTGGGTGATTTGTACAGAAATTACCTTAACATGTGACAGCAGAGACTTGCTTGATTTATATGTGTTCAGTATTAAGTAGTAGGCCTCAGGCATCAAAGATTCACACAGTCATACCTCTCAAACGTACTGATGGTCACCGCATGTCCTCAGTTTAGCACCATACGTTTGTACTGGAAAATCATTAAAGGCACAAATTTGAAAGTAATTAATGAGATACATTTCAGTTTCAGCCTGCCATGTCTGGGTATGATAGTTCAACCACTGATGGAACAGTGGAAGTACTACCACTATGGGAGTGTGATCAGGCATGGCCACGTTGACTAACAGCAGATGACATGGCTGACCCACTCCCATGAGGAAGCTATCTCCCTCCCAACAAACTTTCCATCATAGACACTGCCTGTTCCAATGTGTCATTCATCCAAGCCATTGAATCAGCAACACAGTGGAGGCAGTCATGCGTGTCAGCCTTTGCCACATCTGCAAACCTAAGCATTTCTCTGGAGGACCTATGGGAACATGCCTCTGCCTCCATGGCAGCCCTAAACATACATTGAGTGGCATGGGAAGAGACACCTGAATCAAGAGGAGGATGGACAGCAGACCTACTCAAAGCACCCCTAACAACACTCTTGTGTGGCATCTCACCCACATTATGGCTATGGCCAGAGTCAATAGGCACTGAAGCCACAGTAACCACACTTCCCTAATTGAGTGTCTCACCCTTCACCTGTCCAATATCTGAGTGCTCACTGGAATCGGTAGGCATAGGCCTACAGGCTGTGACCGATGGACTTACAGGGGATGTTTATATGTCAGTCTCAGTGTCAGATTCAACCTCTGCACCCCCAACTTTGCCTTTGTTTGGCCACCATCATCATCAGAGTCTGCTGATACTCTGACATCAGGTGGCAGAACTCCCACACTTCCACTGTCAGGATCACCTGTGATAATAAACAGCAAACACAGAAAAAAAAAATAATACCTACACTAATATAGTCCAATATATGCTAATAAACTAACAGTGGTGCCACTATTACAGGCATTACAGCAATACACACAAGAGTCCTGAAACCAACATCACACACTAAATATTTCTTTGAAATGCTCATCAGTACTGGCATAAAAATGTTTGGCTTACCATGTGCAGATGATTGTAGGCTCCCTATGCTGGATGGTACTGGAAGTAGTTAAGCAAAAGGTAAGGACAACATAATCACAAGTAAAACAGGTGGTAAAACGTTCGGCCCTTTCTATATCCATTAACTATATTTACAACAAGAACTTGAATGACAAGTCCAACCTAAGCCACATGTGTAATCAATCGGAAAGTGTTGTTAACTGTAGCAATCTACAATCCCCTCCCAAACAGCTTTTGTTAAAGAGAACAAACTTATTGAAGTAAATATTTTATATACAAAAGTATTTAACAACTGAGCTACATAAGCCTACCTGGAAGAGCCTCCTGGGACATACTTGCTGTCCCTGAAACAGTAGCACCAATGTCAAGGACATGCTGTTCTGAACTTTCCTGGGAGCTGTCTGGATCCCTGACAGTAGACAGGAACTCTTCATTTGCTGTTAGTTGTGGCTGTGTAGCTGGACACCCCAGTGCTCATCCGATCATGGGCTGCTCTCCTCTGTGCAAACAAGATTATATCAGTGGCCCTGTGGTGCACCTGATCATATGTCCTGCGGTGGCAACCTACTGCATTCACATCTGCAACAATTTGGTGCCAAATTTGCATTCTGCCTGACATATCTCCATGTCCCCTTTCAAGCAGAAAGGCACCATGTTGCCTAAAAGCTCCCACAATGACCTGATTCTCAGGGTCACTGAAGGGGTGGTTTTCAGGGATTGAGACACCTGTGTGCAATAGTCTTAGGTGCCCTAAAATAGAACAGAAGGATAATACACATAAGTTTCACACAAATACCTGTTTCCAAATAAAACAGAAAAAGTAGCATTTCAGTATTACCCACTGGAGAAACATTATACAGTCTAGATATTTGAAACATGAACAGCAGCAATTGTGTAACTGTAACATATTACATTTACACACAAAGCAAGGTTGGATGCAAAACAAGAGAGAGCAATTGTGATGTCCAGTTAATATCCCACCAGACTGTTGCCAATTAATGTGTCATCCAAATAATATCCCACTGAACGTCCACCAAATAATGTGACATTTCCCACTATCCTGCATCAGTAAATAAGGAGGCTCAGTCCTCATTACTGAATCCAATGTGAGACTGTCACTTAAACAGGAAAAATATTTCACAATTTTCCCCCTAAGAGCACAACAGGAACATGCTCTATAATTTGTGACTGGACAGTATAGTTCTGTCCACCCCTAATGGAACTCCTTATTACACACTTTAGAGCAATGTGTCCTAGTTTAAGACCTCCAATACACTCACACCTAAATAAATTAAATCTTACACATCCAAACACTTCTGAAAAAAGCCTGAGACAGATTTCCAGGTGTGTCCATTCCCCAAAATAATACAGTAATGCTGCCACCAATCCAAGTGTCTTTATGCCTTTGTAAAGGGGTGTCCAATTATGAAAAATAAATATTAAAGCAAATAGTAGCAAATGACCTAAGCAGACAGGCTTTCGGAGTGGCCCAGGAAGTTATCAAGACAAGTATAAGCACTCTCAAATCACCAAAGAAAAACACTGATTGACCAGCCACAATCTAAGTTAATGAAAATTATTTAATATTGAGCAAAATGATTAAAATATAAAACAGCAATTTCCAATAAACAAACAGAACTCAATCACCAGGAACATGAAATCAATACTGTAGGAGAGAGATCCAACATTCAGAAAAACTCTAGCTGATTATTTATAATTGCCAAACTTATTAAAGAATAATTTTCCTTATCTAAACTAAATTACTACAACAGAACAAAGGCAGGCTTACAGTTCTCAGTGAGTCCTTTTTGTTTATACACTACACAGTTCAACTGACAACTGTAACTGAGAACTGACTTCAGCAGGCTCTTTTACAGACCAGCTAACTGTCAAATTTTCCAGTTCTAATTTTCATTTCATATTTTTTCAATTCAACCAACAGCTTTTTTCTAAAAGTTTCTTCCTGTCTTTCAGCATCTGACAGTAACACATAGCAACTGTCAACATTCCGATGACACCATCTCCTGATCAGCTGAATCTGAGACAGTTTGCCTTTTGAATTTCTTTTCACAAACATGCACATTTAGAAATGTAAATGGACACTGTTCAAGTCTTTAAAACGTTCCATTCAAACAGATCATAAATCAACATGTAAGAACTTATTTACAAAAGCATAGCTAGTCATGCTGGCATACAATACACAGGACAATCGGAGGTTATATACAAAACTTCAGCCAGGCATGCTAGCATTGATGACAGTGTCTAATTTCTTCACATTTCTCCCCACTATGATTCAAGCACAGTTTTAAGTGACCATTCAAAAACAATGCTTGAGAAAAATGGGTCTGCCTGGGAATATTAACCCACTCCTCTCCTGGGCAATCCATTTGCATTGGCATTATTAACCCCACTGCAGCATTCTTCTCCTTCTGAGGAAACTTGGCTGAGCACAGGCCCCACTCCACAATTTGATGCATCTACTTGCAGAACAAATTATCTATTATAATCTAGGCTGGCCAGCACAGGGGTCCTCCCAGAATCTCCTTAACTTTTTGGAATGCCTGTTCACCATCTGTGAGCCACACTACCTTATCCAATTTTTTCCTAGTTGGGTCAGTAAGGGGTTGCAGCCACTGCACCATAACTGGGCACAAATTCTCCACAGTACCCTGCTGTCCTTAGAAATGCTCTCACTTGCTTTTTAGTAACAGGAACTGACCTTTCTTGAATAACTTCCACTTTGACCAGTACTGGCCAAATCTTACCACTCCCCATGCTGTGTCCTAATTAAGTGACCTCTGTCATATCTACCTGTCACTTACTGAGTTTAATGTTTAGCTTTGCCTTTTGAAACTGGTCTGCAAATACCTGTAGCATAGTCTTTAATGTAGAACTTAACCTCTCTACAAGACAAGTAGTCTGAGGAGAGTAGGTGGTGGTATCTAAATGTTTCACCCCACAACACGTCCACAAGCAAGTCACCAGGTCTGACATGAAGTTGGACCCTTGGTCAGTCAGTATCTCACTTGGAAAACATACCCTGCTGAAAATTTCTAGCAAAGCACTTACCACCTTTTCTAATTAAATATCACCTGCAAAAGGGATATTAGGAACTATAGCTAGAAGTGGCATATTGTAGGCTCTAGGCTGTACCAACTGCCACACTACCTCACCTTCCAGCCTTCCCTTAGCAGTCCACTTTCTATACAACAAACCTTCTTTCTCTGTCTTAATATCACCTGCACAATGAATATTAGGGACTATAGTGAGAAGTGGCAGATGGTAGGCTCTAGGCTCTACCAACAACTGTATTACCTCACCTTCCAGCCCACCTCCGGGAGTTCACCCTTTATACAACAAACTTTTGTTCCTGTATACAAAGTCCCCTCTTCCTTGCTTCCTTAGCCATCTCCCTCAAGCTTTGTAATGTAGGGTCCATAAGTTGAGCCTGTCTCAACTCTACATTTGTGACTCTCCCAAGCTCCCCTTCTGTAGAAAGCATAGTAACATCCGACAGCTGTACCTCACTGCCACTCTGGGTACTATCACTCACCTCCATCCTTGCAGTCACCATGTCTAAGGTAACATCAGTACCTACCAGCAGCTGTCGCTCACTTTCAGACTTACTGCTACAGGATAGCTCCTTCTCTGAAACAACCACACTAGTCCGAGCTTCAGGTATGAGATCTGTTTGGGTCTCCCTCAGGCTACCGCACCTACATGCCTGTCTCAAAGCTTGACTGCGTCTTACTGCATGTACACAAGGTACTGCATCATCAAAGCCTCCAAAGCAGACACCCAAACAACTGCTACCTCAAGACACCCCACAAGCAACACATAAACCACAAAAGCAGTGTGCAAAGCAGTCACAGCCCTTAAGACCAAATACAACACCAAACATACTTGTCATAGGTGACTCCATAGTCAGACACACTGACGTCCCACTCACCAGGCTGAATAAGGAGAGGGTCACAGTAAGCTGCCTATCGGGCGCTAGAATCCGCCACATAACACAAGCACTCGGGTCACTCCATGGCAAGTACAAATATGACACAGTCATTGTCCATGCTGGTGTGAAAGACCTGAGACGTACCTCCCTGGACTACATGAAAAGAGACATAGAGGAGCTCTCTGATTATGTAGCCCAGGCAGGTATGACCCTAACCCTGAGCAGTATCCTTCCTTCACCAAGAATGATGCCACAATATAGAGACAAGATGATCAGCTTTAACAATTGGCTTAATGTCTGGTGTCATTCAAAGGGGATCCAGTGTCTGTCTGCCTGGGATGACATGCTTGACAAGCCACGCTGCTTCACAAGGGACGGCTTGCACCTGTCACCCCTGGGATTCCAGATATTGGCTAAGGCTCTTGCCACCCCCATAGTGCCTTTTTTAGGCAAGGCTCAAATTCTAAACCTACCACCCTAGAAAACAAAAATGGGAAGAAACTGAGGGTAATGCTGCTCAATGCCAGAAGTCTAAATCTCAAAATGCATGCACTCGAGGCCCTTCTCAGTATGGAGAACATCGATGTCTGTGCTGTAACTGAAACCTGGTTCAAGGCTCCTGAGAGCACCCCGGCACTATTAGGTTTTACCTCATATCATGTGTCCCCGCCCCAAAACCCGGACCACACCACAAAAGGAGGGGGTGTATCCATATTCATAAAGGATACCCACACCTCCAGGTTGGTGGCAACGCACGAAGCTTCAGAAACCATCCAGGTGCAACTAACCATAGGCAAAACTGCTCTACAAATTGTAGCATGCTACAGGCCACCCTCTCAAACTCAGGAACCCCACACAGCCTTCCTGAAGACACTGGAGGGTATAAATGTATCTCCAAACACCATCATATTGGGTGACTTCAACTACCCGAATATAGACTGGGAACATTACTCAAGCCCTAACTTTCTAGCCCAACGGTTCCTGGAGTTCATAAATTCAAATGCCATGGAACAGCTAGTCACTGTTCCCACGAGAGGAGAAAATATACTAGATCTCATTGTCACAAACATGGGGACAAAATGCTCCACACCGGAAGTATATCCCTCATTGGTGAGATCTGATCATAAACTAATCTCACTGGAAATCCACATCCCGCCCCACCCCAAACAAAAAAGACCATAGTGAAGAACTTCTCTAAAGTAAACTTCACACTACTCAAGACTGGTGTGGTATCCTTCAAGGCCCCTGAGCCAGTGGAAACCACAACCCAAGCTGTGGAAGCCCTTACAAATGCCTTCTATGAACACCTTCAGGACTGCATGGATCAGGCAATCCCAAATAAAACCAAGACTCTTTCCACAAAGGGCAAACGTCCAGTCTGGTGGACCCCAGCCATTAACAAACTTTACAATAAGAGGAGAAAGCTATTACATGATAGAACAAAATCCATAAAAGGGAAGTCACCCTGATCATTATTAGTAAAAAATACGAGCACTCATAAAATTATCTAAGGCAAATTTTGAGAGAAAAATTGCCATGGATTCAAAGGACAATCATAAGGCCTTTTCAGCTATGTTAGGAACCTGGGTGGAAACTCCCAGATATGCTCAGAATTAGTCCAAAATGATACAAAAATCACTGAACCCACAGACATTGCCAACATACTGGCAGACAGGTTCAGTGCAAACTTCACCCCCCCTAAAGGAGAGATAACTATCCCAGCCGAGTGTAGCCTCCCGGACATCTCAAATGCGCAGGTGAAAGCTGCACTCTCTAAAGCTAAAAACACAGCATCAATGGGACCGGATGGTGTCCCCGGCTGTGTGCTACACGAGCTAAATGAGGAATTAAACCCGCACATAAGGCAGCTGTTTAATCTCAGCCTTACCACAGGATACGTGCCCAAGGAGTGGCGTACGGCAACTGTAGTCCCACTCCACAAAGGCGGCGCCTCACGGACCCTGGTAATTACCGCCCCATAAGCTTAACAAGTCTAGTCTGCAAAGCTATGGAGAGGATCATAATGGAGCTCATAAACAAAGATATAGGGGACTTGCAGACATTGGACCCGACCCAGTTTGGCTTTGTCAAGGGAAGATCATGCCTTTTGAACTTGGTCGACTTCTTGAAACAGTCACCAAGGCCATTGATGAGGGAAAGGCAGTCCATACAGCCTACCTTGACCTTGCAAAGGCTTTCGACACAATACCCCACTCGGGTATTGTAGAAAAACTTACCAGCTTAAATGTAAACCCATATGTCACAAGATGGGTTGCAAACTGGCTTAAGGACAGAACCCACAGGGTTAGAGTTGCTGGCGCTGTGTCAGACTCCAAGCCGGTCACAAGTGGTGTCCCACAGGGCTCGGTCCTTGGCCCCTATTGTTTGGCATCTACTTCTCAGAAGTACAGGCCAACATAGGAGGACTTTATTGACAAAGTTTGCAGACGACTGCAAACTGGGCCATAGTGGAAAGTGCATCAGACACGGATATCCTTCAGAAGGGACTCACGGAAACAGATAGCTGGTGCCAGAGCCATGGCCTGAAGTTAAACGCCAAAAAATGTATAGTCATACCCTTCGAAAAACAAGGTAACCCCAAGCTACCATATAGGTGGCAATCCACTAAGCACAGAAGAGGTTATCAGGGACCTGGGGACCCAGGTTGACAGTGGCCTTTCTTTTGACACTCACATTGCTAAAGTGGTTAGAAAGACCTTCTACATTGCCCACCTGATCATGAAGGGATTCACATCCAGATCTAGTGAGGTTATTGTTCCCCTGTACTCTTCACTTATCAGACCAATGATCGAGTACAATGCCCCATTCGGGATGTATCTCACCCGACATCTGCAGCAACTGGAGAGACCCCAAAAGTTCCTCACCAAAAGGATAAAGGACTCCAAAATCTGTCATATGCTGCCAGATTGAAGAAACTCCAGCTCTATTCAGTCGCATACCGCCTGCTCAGAGGTGACATGTGCCTGACATACAAGGCCATGTCCAACCCGGAATTAATGGACATGCTCCACCTCAAAAAATCCAAATCCACCAAAACCACTAGAGCAAGCGACTTAAACCTTAGCACGGATATAAATAGGACGTGCTGGAGGGATAGATTTATCACTCAGAGACTCCCTATGCTGTGGAATAAAATCCCGGTCCATGTGAGGCAGAGCACCTCGCTGACTCTGTTCAAGAGAAATCTAGACCTGTGGATGGGAGATTGTAGGTTTACCCCGGGAATCATCTCTGTGTCACTGCTGGACAGAGGCACAACAAACTAATGGGCACAGTATTTTTTCATATAAGGGGTGGCGTAAGCCACAAACATTTGGGCTAGGCTTATAAATGCCTTAGGGCAGATAGCCTAGTATAAACCTATGAACCTATGAACCTATCAAAGTAATTCCCTAACAGGACATCTGCAGGAATATCATCAAACACACCTACTGGCTTGCTTCCTCTTCCACAATCCCAGTCAAGATGAACCCTTGACAAAGGTATTTGGAATGGGGTCCCTCCCAAAGCTCTGACTGGAGTGGGCTATCTAAGCAGGTACTGCTCTTCTCTAACCACTGCAGGCCTCACAATGGTTATATCAGAAGCTGTGACTCTCTTAGCAGTAACTTGTTTACCAACTACTAAGATAGGATATCGATTTTGGTGATAGACTGGCACCTCTGTTGTTTCCAAACAGCACACCACTGGCAGTTTATCATCACCACTTGCTGTCACCCTCACCTTCTGATTCTCACCTTGCCTCAACTGACATTTTACTGCAATGTGGCCCTTCTGGGTACACTTGAAACATCTAATCCCTAAAAGTGTACTTGGACTAGTAGTTTCTCCTGTTACTGGTGTACTCTGTTGGAGTGGTTTATACTGCCTCCCATGGGTTCCCTTATGTCCATGTGCAGTGCTGTGTTTCCCTTTCTTATGCATTGGTGTTCTGCTTGTTAAGTAGAGATCACCTTTTCTTCCCAACCCCTCCACAGAGTTACACTCTCTGTCTGCTAACCAGATTCTCATGTCATCAGGCAAAGTACTGAGGGCTTGTTCCCTCACCAAAAGGTCTGCCAGTCCCTCAAAAGGGGTGATCTGACACCCACTCACCCATCTATATAAGTAAATAAGTACTGAAATCAGCAATATAATCATGTACACTTTTATCTGCCTTGTGTTTATGTTCACAAAACTTTTTTTCTATAAGCTTCAGATGTTAGTTTAAAACAATCTAGAAGACAATTCTTAACTTTAACATAATTCAAACAATTTACATCAGACAATTTTGACATAACCAGAACAGCTTTACCATGGAGTAAGGGAATCAGGAGTCCAACACAGAGCTACAATAAACATCATACTGTCTACATACCCTCTAAAATATATGAATAATGCTATCAAAGTCATCCCCATCCCTGTATTGAGGAAAAAGTTTGCTGACCTTTACAGCATCTGGGGTATAGTTATTCCCTTCCCTATTACGTCCATGACCCTCTTGAATGGTAAGAAGCTCCACTTCATGCTAGTGCTGGCACTCATTTTTCTCAGCATCTAAATGCCTCAGTCTCTCTGCTGATTCAAATTCAAGATATCTGCTGGCCTCCAGTCATTGGGCTTCCAGTTCATATTGATGCTGTTTCTATTCAGCCTCCAGTTCATATTGATGCCACTTCTCTTCAGCATCCAGTTCATATCAGCGCTGCTTCTTCCTTTCCTCAGCCTTCTGTCATTGAGCTTCCAGGTGCAGTCTCTCTTCAGCCTCCAGTCGTTTGGCTTCCAGTTCATATAGACACTGTTTCTCCTCAGCCTCCAGACATTGCATTCTCTCCTCAGCTTCCAGGCACAATCTCTCTAACTCCAAATGAATTCTCCAAATGTGGACTGTCCTGTTTCAGCATGCTGCACATCCTCAATACCAAACTGGATATTCTTTGAATGGCTGGTCTGAGCTGAAGCTACAACTAATGCTGAAATTATTGCTTCCTTAGTCAGGTTGGCATGTACCAGTCTTCTGGTTTCACACTCCTTGGTCAAGTGGTTCTTTGTCAGCTTACTATAGTCTTCTGCTGACATCTTTGACTGCTGTCCCTGAACAACTAAAAAAATAAAACTGTGGTGTACTGAGATTCTGTATGTTTATCAAGAGTTCAGACCTTAATGACAACTGCCCACAACTTACTGAAGTCCAATTAAAAAATCCCACACCACTGGAACCAATTAATGTGACATCTGGTTAATATCCCACTGGACTGCCACCAATTAATGTGATGTCCAGATAATATCCCACTGAACTACCACCAAATAATGTGATGTCTTCCACTGTCCTGGGTCAATAACAAAGAAACTTTAATCCTCAATACTAACTCCAGTGTGAGACCGTCACTTAAGCAGGAGTAATATTTATTTTTTCCTAAGAGCACAACAGGAACACTCTATAATCTGGGACTGGACTGTATACTTCAGTCCATCCCTAATGTAACTCCTTATTACACACTTCAAAACAATGTGTCCCAGTTTAAGACCTCTGATACGCTCACACTTAAATTAAATCTCACACGTCCAAACACTTCTGGAAAAGCCTGACACAGATTTCCAGCTATGTCCCTTCCCCAAAATAATACAGTAATGCTGCCACCAATCAGACTGTCTTCATGCCCTTCTAAAGGGGTGTTCAATTATGAAAATTAAATATTAAAACAAATAGTAGCAAATGACTCAAATAGCAGGGCTTATGGAGTGGCCCAGGAAGTTATGAAGGCAAGTATAAGCACTCTCAAATCACCAAAGAAAAACACTGACAGCCACAATGTAAGCTAATAAAAATATTTAATACTGAGCAAAATTATTAAAAATATAAAACAGTAATTCCCAATAAACAAGCAGAACTCAATCACCAGGAACATGAAATCAATATTGTAGGAGTGAGATCCAACATTCAGAAAAAAAAAACTCTAACTGATCTAGCTATCAGTTATAATTTCTTAATTAACACTGTTCTTGATCTATAGTTATAATTTCCTAACTAACTAAAGAACACTATTCTTGATCTAAGCTAAATTATTACAACAGAGCAAAGGCAGGCTTACAGTTCTTGGTAAGTCCTTTATGGGCATCCACTGCACAGTTCAACTGACAACTGTAACTGACAACTGACATCAGAAGGCTTCTTTATAGACTAGCCTGTCAACTGTTCCAGTTCTAATTTTCATTTCATATTTTTAAATTCCTGTCTTTCAGCTTCTGACAGTAATACATAGCAACTGTCAACATTCCGATGACATGATCTTCTGTTCAGCTGAATCTGAGACAGTTTACCTTTAGAATCTGTCTTCACAAACATGCGCAGTTAGAAACGTAAAAGGGCACTGTTCAAGTCTTTAAAACATTCTGTTCAAACACATCATAAATCAACACATACTTTTTCCAGGCCTCTTCTGAAAATTGGCTTTGTTCCAAGTCACACTTTATCGGTAAACAAGTGTTAAATAAAATAATAAATAAATAACATGTAAGAACGTATTTACCGTATCATAGCTAGTCATGCTGGCATACAATACACAGGACAATCTGAAATTATATACAAAACTTCAGCCAGGCATACTGGCACAGATGACAGTGTCTAATGTCTTCACAGTAAGAACAGCAACATATCCTTATCTGTACCAAAATAGAAATGCAACTTTGTTCCCCCACTCCCAGAAGAACAGGCAAATAAACATTATGCTAACAAACCATCTGTGGCATGTTATAAGTGCCATCAAATGAACTGTCCCTGAAACATGTGGAGAAAATTAACACAGAGCATTTCATTTTAAGCTATTGCCAATCATGTATACTTGTGAAATGCCCTGACAAACATGCCCATGCCATCAGTGCACTTCTAAGTAATGGATAGAGATAACAACATTTCCTAATTAATATATTATATAAATATGAAACAGATTTTTCTTGACTGACATTTCAGCATCTGCAGTACATAGTTGAAAAATGCAAGCATACCTTCTCAAGTTAAATTTTCTTCTATGCAGATATATTCCAAAGTAATAGTCTCTACTGTGTTCTCCACATAAAGTCTCCTTGTCATCAGGTTCTCTTTCTATGGTGTAGATTCAGGGCTGTTGGCATTATGTAGATTAAAATCAGATATGAACTAATTAGAATCACTGAATGCCAAATGCTTGGCTCCATCTGGCAGGTGTAAGCATTTTCTCGGTGTTTGTTGCTTATGGATTGCAACTGTGAATGATTACTGGTAGAGAGAAGAAAAATAAAACAGCAGTGTAGACTGCCCTACCTCCAGTGGGTGTGCCAGGTTAGACTTACAAAGTATACAGAAGTAATTTTATCAAGGCTGGAAATGTAAGTAAGCAGCACACAATCCACAAGTTCTGTTCATTAACACCCAACTTCCCCTTCATTTGTTGACAATTGTATATAACTGCTATTTAATATCTTCTCACATTTTAAGGACAAAAATATAGAATGCCTTACAGAATGCATGTCTCACATTATTGGTCAGCTAAGACAAGAAAGAGCAACAAACACAATGAGGTAAGACAGAGCTGCATTTTTGCAAGCAATAGTCATAAATGACTGCGTGATCACTTAGTGCACGACATCCTAAATTTACACATATACAAATATCTGTTATGTGGTATCTTAGTACTGTGGATGATGTTGCAGTTGGTTGTATGCAGAATGATTTCAGTTCCCTGCTGCAAAGCTGTTTGTGTAGCAAAGAGGGATAAGACACCCTTACTGTGCCTTGATGGTATGATGGTTCATTGGAGTGAGAGTTCAACTCCAGAACTGTGTAGAAATATTTCATGTGTACTAAAAACATTTGTAGTTTTCTTATCATAGATTGCTTTTCATTTCAACTACTTTTCCTTTTATTTATTTATTTATTTATTTATTTATGTATTTATGTATTTATGTATTTATTTATTTTTGTCCACTGTTTGCATGATGCACTGCTTAATGGAGAAAAATCAATGTCAGGTTTGGCTATGCTTATCTCATCTGCATGATGTTTAGCAGTGTGCAAAACCAGTCTAGTGGCTTACAGAGGAAGCAGACAGAACACCTGCAAACAGGGCATCTGTAAAAGTGCAAAGGTAAAAAAGAATGCAGTGTTGAAATTTTTGCTTTCTATCATGTAATGCCACTAGACTGCTGGCCCTCATGGTATATTGGAGGAGAAGACGTCAAGCATTCCAGCCGCCAGGGGAGTAAGGGGACAGTGATGACAGTCCAGTGGGTGAGTACTCAATATTCACTGTTTCCATGTTTGATGGGCATGAGTGTGTGTTGTCCCCACCCATATCCAATTATGGTGTTTCTTGTATGTTTGCATTTGTTTCCTCATCTACCCAACTTACCTGACCCAGAAATACTTATGTTCCTTACCAGCATTACTCTTTTACTGAATTATAAAAAAAAAAGAGCATCTGTCACACAAAAAATCATCCCATACATGGCTCTCCATTTTGCACAAGTATCTTCTTGACACATTTGATTCTTTCCAGTTGGCTATGCAACATAATTACTTTGTTGTCACCCCTCTCTATGGAGGTGGCAGTCCAAATTCAGCTAATACTCTGAACATATCAGTTTTTACTTTTGAAGAAATGGATAGCTGTGGTTCTTTCATACCTCTGTCCTACATATTCCTGTATTGCTTTTTATTTGTTCTTCCCCCTGCTTACTCCCCAGTTCACCACTTTCTTATCTACACCATTCTAACACCTATAATCTGGTCAAACAATAGATTCACACACAGCACACATAAGTACCAGAATAAGCAATGGATCCCTTCACTTTTTGGCCTGTATGTTTGCTAGGAGTTTGGCGCCATGCACCAACATCAAGCAATGGTAAGCAGTGTTACAGTGCTGTGGTTACCTATGCACAATGCCGAGTAACTCCACTGTGCTACGTCAACACACACAATAACATATCCTGAATGTACTATACAGAATAATATGTCTTTGCATTATCATTGTTCATTTAGAAATACTACATACACCTGGATTTGAACTCAGTCTCATCTGGGCTCAAAAGAAACGTGTCAATGCATTTACACTGCTGCTACAGAGTTAGCTAAGCAGCAGCTGTTTTTCACAAACTCAACACTAACTCTCAGACTTTTAGCAATGTGGCTCATGTTTGCACACTGCTTAACTACACACAAACATGGAAAATAATGGAAATGTGTATCTTTCATGTGCAAGCACTTTGCCAAACATCACACAAACCCACTGCTTGTTGCTGCGTTCTGCAAAGTAAATATTAACATGTATTAATGCAGTTTACTGTCCATTTACTCTTTATGCCATGAAACTACATGTGGAAACATAATAAACTGAAGGCCATATCTAACAATATGCAACATATTTACAATGCAGACGTGTTGCCTCCCCACATGCAGTACTACCCTGGTGTCTCAGTATTTTCACACATATATCAACTACACTGCATACGTTAATATCAAATGTTGTGTAATATGCAATGCACGTCAATCTGTTCATATGCAGAACTAGAACTATCTTCACAGTTGAACATTCCCACACATCATCAACTGACCCTGAGAACTGTTGACCCATAAGTCCAACCAGCCTTATCTGCAAGGCCATGGAAAGAATCATCATGGACCTTATCCACAGCAACATAAGTGACCTTCAACATTCATGATGTGTCCCATTCTGGTTTTGTCAAGGATAGATCTTGCTTATTAAATCTAGTGGACTTCTTTGATAATGTCCCCAAAGCCCTGGATGGGGAAAACAGGACATACTGTTTATGTTTATTTAGTCAAAGTCTTTGATGCAATCCCCCCATTCAGGTATTACAGAGAAAGTCTCCCATCTGGGGATTAACTCATACATTACTAGACGGGTAGCCAACTGTCTCACCAACAAAATGCACACTGTCAAAGTTGGGGAGTCCACCTCCGCCAGTAGACCAGTTACTAGTGGAGTACCACAAGGGTCTGTGGTGGACCCTCTACTATTCAGAAACTATTTCTATGAAGGTCAGGAGAAAGTAGAAGGCCTGTGGCTTACCAAGTTTGCAGATGACTGTGTAGTCCCAAGCAGGCAGAGTCCCCAGTGTTAACATATTACAGAAAGGGCTGACATGATTGGTGCCAAAACTCATGGACTGAAACTTAATGCAAAAAAAAATTCCTCATTGTCCCCTTTGGCACTCCTGGTAATTATGATATACATAACACCCCTCTAAGCTCAAACTCAGTGGTGTGAGACTTGGGAACACAGGTCGATAGCAATCTAAACTTCAATCACTATGTGTTCATAGTGGTAAGACATGCATTCTACATTGAGCACCTCATAAATAAGGGTATCTCATCCAAGACAAGGGAGGTCATAGCTCTGCTGTACTCAACCCTTATCAGACTACTAATTGAGTACAATGCTCCCTTGTGTATGTACCTCACCAGACACCTGCAGCAACTGCAGAAACCACAGAGGTTTTTGACCAGGAGAATCCAGAGCCTCCAAACCATGACATACATGGAAAGACTGAGCCCTGTCACTGTACTCAGTATCATACATGCTGCTGAGAGGTGACCTGTGCCTGGCCTACAGAGCAGTCTCAGATCTGCCCTAATGGAAATGTTGGCCATCTGCAAATCAATTGGAACAAGAATAACTTGCTCCAGGGATCTTAACCTAGTGTGTGAGATAAACAAGACTTCAAGACTTATTGGAGAGACAGATATATATCGCAGTGATTGCTGCTTCTCTGCAATAGGTGCCCACTGCATGTGAAGCAGTACTCTTCAATGACCCTATTCAAGCATAACCTTCACAACTGGATGGGTAATCACAAGTTCACCTAAGAGGTGACACCTATGTCCCTCATGGACAGGGATGGTCGGTGCTGATCACAAAATCACTTTACTAACAATGAACATCTAACTATGCTCAGTAATAGCATTTATATTTTTACATGGTTATGCTTGTAAAGACACTAGAGCCATTAGCCTAGTAAACGCCTATGAACCTATGCAGGCCTCCCAACATCTTCTTTCCTACATGCACTGCTGATGTCATTCACTATAAATTGTCCTGCAGCCTTATAAAAGTCAGACCTGTGCCATGGTGCTTGCTCAAAGCACTGAGATCTGTACTCTGCACCTGTTTTAACAAAAACTGCACGATTCCCCAACAACAGCCCCTATAAAACTCACCACTGCAAAGCCTTGAAACAACTAAACTGGCTTGACCTCCCCCATCTCCTTCTCTATAACAAGCTCATACTAACCTATAAGATACTGTACTACCCCCAAAAAAACCTGTATTACAAAACCTAATAAACCTGTCATACCAGTACTAGGGTTCTACGCACCAACAACAAATTGATTCTTCAGATCACTAAGTCCAATGACTCTGCAGGGGCCTCCCTCTGTTCTAACTATATCACTACAAAATGGAACTCTCTGCCCACTAACATAACAGCCACAACATCTTTATCTCAGTTCAAGAAATCTCTAAAAACATACCTACAAACTAACCGGGTTTGCCATTGTGACACCCCAGCCTAATCCTACTCTATTTTACTCTGGCTCACCCCTAGTTAAATCTCCTCCCTCATTTTCTTTCATTAGACTTCTCTTATTCTTGTTACTCTCACTTCTCTAGCTTCACTAGTCTTCCAATTCTCCACTCTCACCTCCAAATAATGATAATTATGTATACTCTATAATATCATATAATTTTGTATATTTCTACTGATGTACAGCTCACTCAAAAATCTTAGCTTAATTTTTTATGCTGTAGTCTTATGTAAATATATCTGTACTGATATACAGCTCACTGAATAATCTTTGCTTAATTTTGTTATTCTTATTCTTATGCAAATGTATGTAATTCTTATTTATTGAATTAGTCACGTGCTATAACTGGAGCTTTTCTCCCCGGGGCTCCACTGAAAAAGGACATGTGTCCAGTCGGACTTTCCCGGTTACCAAATGTAAAATAAAATAAAATAAATAAATAAACACACCCTCTACACAGACTATGTTCCTGTAGAAAGGTGTACATCAACATGTATCCATGTGAGTTGGGGGGGGCACCTGATGCATGCATCTGTGAGATAGACCAACATGTCATCATGAACCTTTTACTAAATGGACACTAGTAATATCCTAGTGTGTATAATAGACCTGTGTGAGTTGTTAATGCTACATCATGTCTGTTACATTTGTTAGATGCCCTCAAAGAGGTAATTAACGGCATGCATGTTGACAACACTATCATCCTTTCAAACTTGACAAGCCCATGGCATTTGACACACATCCACACTGAGGTATTTGCTCAACACTGTCAGATGTAGCCATAAACACCTATATCACCAAGTGGGGAGACAACTGTGTCACATACATGGCATCTAAATATGTTGAAATATGTGATGTGACTTATATCTCAGGCCCATTGATCAGGTATGTACATCAGGGCTGTCTGCTAGGTCCTTTCCTGTCCATTATTTAAGTGTCAGACATCACAAATGACATACACATTCTGTGTCCTAACAGCTGTCTGAATGACTACAGATTGTGGGCAATCATTGACTCCAGCTGTGATATTAGTATAATACAGACAGTATCAACACACACCAAAGATTGCTGCCACAACTATGTCAACACCTGCAATGACACAAAAAGATGGGGGGATTTGTTACATCAGGAAAACAAATGCACAACCCAAGTATAACATAGACATCACACCGTATAATCAGACCAATAGGTATGTGACATGTGTCTTGGGGTAGATTCTATTTGGAACAAACACCAGCATGTGGCCACAGTGCTGACTACTCCCTTATATGTAACACAACTACTGAGTATGTGAAAGACATCCGCATCACAGGCCATAATACTTCCAAGGTTTGTAGCCTTCATTACAGCAATAATGGAGTACAATGCACCCTTCTTCATGTACCTCACTACACATCTTCCACTGATGTGTAACTGAAGTGTACCACCTTTGACACAGTGAGCCCTCACACATCTTATTGGCCATACCCTAGGTACTCTTTTTGTGGCATAAACATTACTGATGATGCAGAGTTGTTACACCAGATGCATGTGTGATACCTGTTCTGGTGATGCACAGAGTACATACACAGCTGTTTGACAACATTGAGGGCATGGGTAACATTTGTGAAAGTGTGGATTGTGCCATATATATATATATATATATAGATATACAGATATATATAGATATACATATATATATATAGATGGTTCCCATTCAGAAGCCTGAAACATCATAAGCCTGAAAATCAAAATCCTGAAATCAAAAGCCTGAAAATTCAGAATCCTGAAAACTCAAAATCCTGAAAGCCCAAAATCCTGAAAGACCAAAATCCTGAAACTCAAAATCCTGAAAACACAAATAATACTAATATGTCACTATAAAGACACTAATATCTACCAACTGACCCTGACCCTAACCCTAACCCTAAGGTCCGTCACTATCGCACACTCACCTGACCCGCGCCCTAAACCTACCTCACTTAAACCGCCCCTAACCCCAATATTTGTCACTATTGCATACATGCCTAACCTGCGCCCTAACCCTAACTCACTTAAACCGCCCCTAACCCTAAAATAAAACCAACCGCACACTTACCTGACGCCAACGCATGACCTAACACCACAGGGCTAACAATAGCAAAGCCACAATGATATCAGTATGTCTATTTTGTGTTTTCAGGATTTTGAGTTTCAGGATTTTGGTCTTTCAGGATTTTGGGCTTTCAGGATTTTGAGTTTTCAGGATTCTGAATTTTCAGGCTTTTGGTTTCAGGATTTTGATTTTCAGGCTTATGATGTTTCAGGCTTCTGAATGGGAACCATATAGATATATATAGATATATAGAGCTATATATGCTACGCACATCAGTCAACTAGCCTGTATTGATTATAATGTCACATACAGGTATAGCAGTGTCCGTCCTAACACTTCCAGCAGATGTTACATGCCAAGATGGTGTGCGTGATTATCCTCATAGACTGCAGACATGTCATAATACTTGTACAAGTGTGTTTGTGCAGAACCCTCTCTAATCACTCAAAATCACATATGTTATGTCAGAGACATGGGATTACTTGTAGTATTATTCTGGTATTGTCCATGATTGTGCTTGCTTCTTTTAATGCTGTCCATGAGCCTTTACCTGTGTCCCACTTGCTGAAAACCACTGTTGAGATTACACTCGTATTGAGGCAAATCAGTGTGCACAGCTTCACAAAATGCACCCTACCCCAATTGTATATAACATCCCCGATAGATGTCCCTCTGCATTGTTTATGGAAGTATGCTTATCTCACAAACACATCTTCTCCATTGTTATGTCACCTTGTGTGACTGTCACATAATACACATGTTCATTGTGCAGTCTCTACTGTATCATACTGATATGTGATTGGTGTTGCTGCTACAGCCATCTTTCATTGACATGCCTTCATCTGCTGTACATTAGGTTGATTCACCTATCCTCTTTCCCTGTGTTAATTCCTACAATTCATCTGTGTGTCTCTTTTCAATACACACACTCCCCTGACTGTTTGTTTTACATGGCAGTCCATGTACCCTTACAGATAATTTACACAACTTTGGTACAGAATGCCATGAATGGAATTTCATAATACCCTGCACTGTGGATGCACTGTCCTGTAATGTGTTTGGACCATATACATATCATACCTCTCAACTATCCAGATTTTCACAGTATGTCCAGACTTTTGCCTTATATCTTTTGGTCTGTTCCTTATACACTTTGTGGTTTTCCGCCATATCACTGGGATGATCTCAGGACTGTTGTCACTAAATAATTACATACATTTGTGTTTCAGACTTCAAATCTGTCAAAAATTGTATCTTAACACAAACCTTGTTATTCTAGCACATTTCTAAGTTTAAACTTGAAAATATGTAGAATCTATCCCCTATTTCTGGGTCATTGTCCCCATTATGTTGGTCTTTGTCCAGATGTCTTGGGCTAAGAGACTGAGGGCTATGGAAACTTGTATGTTAAGCCCTGATGATCGTTATGGCATACCCCGCAAACGTGCTGACTGCGCTCTGATGTAAACAGGATTACTATCTATGTTGCTTTACACGGTTTCCTGCCTGGCAACACTGTTGCCAGCCACAAAACTATGCTTATTTACATTTAAATGCAGTACACAGTATGAGTATATAATTCACCGTGCATCACCGTCTATCCCTTGTTTTGCAGCACCTACATGAAGTTTTTACTGAATCCCAGTGATTGTCTATGTCTAAAGCCCACTTTACTTTAAGGATCATCTTCCCTTTGGAAGAAAAGCTATTCAAGTCAAATAGAGCACAGATTTCTGATAGTACACAGCTAAACTCATGAATACCCCATCTGCATCTTGCTGCCAGGAGTAGGCAAGTTGCATATACCTTCATGTTTTTCTTTCTTTCTTTCTAGGGTCTAACAATCACCTTAACAGTGGCTAATCAAAATATTTTGCTTCTGTTATGCTTGACTTGCTGTTGGGGATTTTAACAGTTAATCAAACTTGTCTCAGTGAGTCTAGTAAAGCTTTTCCCTTAGATAGATGGATTTTCAATCCTCTGAGTGTATCATTAAATAATCCAACTACGTGGCAGCATATTAGACAGGAGATATTAGGACTCTGTCCATAATTAAGTCTTCGAAAGGTGACAAGGATACCATCATCATCATCAACCCCCTTTTAACCATTTTTCTTCATAGAGGTCAGGGTGTTAAACCTACTGTCTCCATCTCTCTTGATGTAATGCTATTCTCCTTCCTTCTTTGACAATCATGCCTGATTGTTGCAGGTCTTCTCTGAAACAACCCACCAACCTCTTTGCTGAATACCTACATTTCCTCTTGACTTATTCCTCTCTGTCTCAAATCTTCTTCACCAGATTGTATTCTGCTTTCCTGCACATGTGCTTGAATCACTGTAATCTGTTCTTTTTGACTTCTGCAGTTAGAGCCACTTGGCTTCTGCTCTGATGTCTTCATTTCTTTATTTGGCCTACTGTTTGCATTATATCACCCATCTCAAGCACTATATCTCTGTCACTTCTAAATTCCTCACCTGCTCTGCTTCTTCTGCCCAGATTTCTCTACCATATAGTAGTACTGGTCACATCACTGCTTTATACACCTTACATTTCATCTTTTTTGCTAGAATTCTGTCAAAAACTACCCCTGACACTCTTTACCAGTTGGCTGCAGCCTCTCTGATTCTTGCGTTGACCTCCTCATTCAGATGTTCCATCTCCTCAACCACCCCTCACAGATACTTGAAGATGTTAACATGTTCCACTATTTTCCCTTCCATCTCAATTTTCAACTACTTCTGAGCTCCCCCATTTGCTGCCATTACACCTGTATTATCTGTACTCAGTTTCATCCCATGTGCCTTCAGTTTTGCATTCCATTCCCCTATCATTTGCTGAAGTTCTTGCTCATAGTCTGCCTGTAATGGCACATTGTCTGCGTACAGTAACTTTGTTGATCAGTCCCCCCTGACCTGTTTGCTAATGCAGTCCATGATCAGTGTGAACAGCAGTGAGGTCAGAGCTGTACCCTGGTGCACACTCATTCCCACTGGGAACTCTCCGTGAATCTGAACACTATTCATACTTGTGTCATTTTGTCCTTGTACGTAGCCTGCTTTAATTTTACCAATGTTTCTGGGAATTTGATCCATCACAGGATTGCCCAAATCAGCTTTCTTGGGACCTTGTCGTATGCTTTCTCCATGTCAAGGAATACCCAGTTAGACTCCTTCCCTCATCTCTAGCTTCTTCTCAATTATTGGAGTGCTGCGGTAGCATTGTCACCTCACAGTAAGACGTTGTCCTGTTCGATTCTCAGCTAAAGCGTCTTCTGTGTGGAGACATGCATGAATGGGCGTACCTTCGTTGAAGGTTGTGCATCAGAGCTGGCAACTCGGCATGTAAAAATCTACTGCCAATTATTAGCGGACCGGAGTTCTGCTGTGGCGACCCCTAACCGGGAAAAGCCAAAAGACACAACAACTGCAAAGATCAGATCAGTTTTGCTGGTCCTGCACATGCAACTCCTGAATGATAAATTTCCTGCCACTGTCTTTCTCCTACTCCATCCAAGCACTTCACCCTTAATCATTGGTCCAAAATCTCATCCCTTGCCTCTCCCACTTCTCCCTTCTACATATCCTAAAACATTCCTTCTGTCCTCTTAATACTAATCCTCCTTTTCTCTCCTTTAACCAAGTTCATTTCCAAATATGTTTCATAGCTCTTTAGATGCCCCTGCTATTAATTAGTGGCACTCTGTTTAAATATTGCATATTTGTTGGCTACTTGTTTAACTCTGTTTATTATGTTCTTTATGTAATGTTTTGTTTCCAGGGCTTTTCTCCACAGAAAAAGTTTCATAGCTCATTAAATGATGCTGCTATTAATTATTTATACTCTGTTTAAATTTTATATATTTGTTGATTACCTGTATGCCTCATTTTGCTATGTACTTTATTTAATATTGGAATTTTTCTTGAGCTTTTCTCCCTGTGCTACCACTGAAAAGGGGTAGCCTCTTGCTTGGTCTGAATATCACAGTGAACAAATGCAACAAACAAATAAATAGCTAAATAAGTAAACCAATAATAAATAAATACATCTTGATTTTAACCAAAACTGCTCATCTCCTTCCTTACTTTCTATTGTCAATCACTCTCTCTCCAAAACTTTCATGCTGTACGACTGGTATTTTGTACCTCTATACGGCCTACAGTTGTGGATGTCCCGTTTGTTTTTGTACAGTGGCACCAGTATGCTTGTTATCCAGTCATCTGGAATATACCTTTCTCTGCATACTGCTATGAGTGCCCTTAGGAGCCATTTCCCCTATCTCACCCAATATCTTGATCATATTTGATGTAACCACATCTCAGCCTGCTGCTTTCCCTGACTTCATTTTCCTTAATGCTGTTCTTATGACTTCTTGGGTGGGCTCCTCTTGCTTCTCTCCCTCACATGGGTACAATGTGGCTGCAATGGAAGGAAAGCATACCAGAATAAGTACTCTGGAGTTGAAAAGATTGGCTTATCTCTGGTTCTGCCATTAGAGGAATCTGGCAGTATCCTTTTGTTAGCTCTAATGTGGGCATGAACCTTGCCTTTCCTAATCCTACTATCAGTTTATGTGCATAACTGTCAAAAAAATAAAATGATTTTCAGCTTCTTAAAAATATTGTAAAACCTGATTTCTCCATCAGGCTTTGGGCCTAACACTATGGGGCTTTTCCATTTGATTTTTGACCCCTCTGTCATCACAATCATAAGCATTTTTGTACTTCCTCTCATACTGCCTCTCTCTCTCTCTGATTCTGTGATTTTCTAAGTTTTTAAGTTAAGATTTTCACCTCGAATGATCTCAGTATGGTGTTGGATGAGGTCTGTCCTGTCAGGCAGTGCTGAAAATACTTCTTTGTTTGTTAGTAGAAACTCCTTTATTTTTTGCTTATGTGGCTTACATGTATTTTGGAGAAAGATGATATAGTGGCTGTTGGTCTGAACTCAGTGAGACTGTTTTGGTTTCACCCTTGGGGAATTGATATTATACAGGAGTTCTTCTACAGACTGGTGGCATAATATTCAGAGATTTAATAAGTATTATGACAGGGTAGGGTATAACTTCAGTGGCACATTGAAGGTATTCTGATGGAAGTAATTGAGGAGCCTGGAAGATAGGATTTAGTTTATGGATAACTTTCTTTAGTTGAAATTGTGACAGGTTGTAAATTAAATGATACAAATGGGAGTTCAATTATATTTGTAGGGGTATCATTGCATAATTTCTGTGATACAGTGCTCACCATATCTAGGACATATTTGTTAAAGGTTGCAACCATATTATCATCTGTTTTATGTGAAAGTGGGCCGGGAGTTGTTTTCTAACTGGGTTTCAGAAGAACATTAATACACCTACAACATTTTGAACTATATTTGTGGTGGTTAGCAGGTGCTGGAAATAGGATGTTCAATTGTTCTGATGGCATATCTGACTTGGTTCCATAGAGGATTATATACCCTTCTTGTTATGGGTAGTTTAAGATAGTTTCCATTATTTACAGAATCTTGATGAGTGGATGGGGGATCGTAGGTTTGTCCCGGGGATTACTTCCGTGTCACTATTAGACAGAGGCACAGTAAACTAAACTTTAAAAAGGGCACAGTATACTCAAATCAAGGGGTGGCGTAAGCCAAACACAATCGGGCTAGGCTTATAAATGCCCCAGGGCAGATAGCCTCGTATGAACCTATGAACCTATGGTCTCTGTCTGATAGGTTGTCTAACTGTGGATAACATCCATGAGGCAATCAGGTTTTTGAACTTTTTATGGCAGATTTGGAGTGATGGTGTTTAAAGCTGATAAGAATGTTTGGTTAAAGTAACCAACAGCATTATTTAAATGGATGATATTTAAGGGAGTGCTAATTACACTACTTGAGTAGACATTGAATGTGTAATTATTGAAATTTCTTTGACATCAAACCAAGGTGAAACCAATAGTTTTAGTAATGTATTGAAGGTGGGGTGATGATCACTAAGAGTCAGACAGGATGTTAGATGAATGAGCGTGTGCTGTGTCAGTAGCACTGTAGAATCAATTATTAATTGCCTAAAGCCAAAGAAATTGATATTGGGAGTGCTAGTTGCTAGTTAAATGGAAGTTGCATATAGACAAGTCTATACTTGTACCACCTAGAATAAGTAGAATAAGTGTGTAGTATTCTAGATATGATGAGATCCAGGATAGCATGTCTTCTAAAATAGTAAGTTTTGTTTTGTTTGATTGTTTTTGATGTGATAACATCCAAGATTGCATGTCTTCAAGATTAGTAATTTTAGTTTTGCTTGGTTGTGGAGGTATATTGATAGTAGCTATGTTTAGCTGTGATTTATTTTATTTTATTTTAGTTTAGTTTAGTTTAGTTTAGTTTAGTTTAGTTTAGTTTAATTTGAATTTGTTAGAAGTAGAGCACTGATCCCACTGGACCAATTTCAATTTCAGGTTGTGGTAAACACAATTGATACATTACATTATATACAAAGTGAAAGACAAAATGCAATGTATATTTATATTATCTGCTTAGTGAATATCACAGCTGGCTTGAGTGTATAAAAACAGTAGATACCTGACATTATATACAGAGTGACTGACAAAATACAGTATATACATGCATATATGAGCTGGCATGTTGAATAAGCATGTCTTACATGCAAAGTGCATATATATGAGCTGGCATGTTGAAAGAATCACAATGAAATATAGAGCGAGAACAAGATATCTAGAGCGAAGAAGGGTAGGAAGAGGTTAAGTTATATGACCTGAGAGAGAGAGAGAGAGAGAGAGAGAGAGAGAGAGAGAGAGAGAGAGAGAGAGAGAGAGAGAGAGAGAGAGAGAGAGAGAGCGGGCATTTTTACCAGAGTCTTGTAGTATGCTTTTAGTTCTGATCAGATAATGGGGTAAGAGAAATGATCCTCTAGAAACAAAGGGAGGCATTTTCACAGTTTGGGACCAAGGACTGAGAAAGCATGGTTTGTGCACACTAAAGCTTAGTTTGGGGGGGATCCAAGGGGTTAAGATTTTTAAAGTTGTATGTTGGTAGGGTCTATATTACTAGATCAAAACTTTAGTTAGTCAAATAACTAAAGATCAATCTGGTAATATAGAAATCTAAAAACCGTGAACAGCCGATTTCATGCAGGGAAAGAATTCCCATAGCTGTTATGTGGATTACGCCCTTTTCTCTAATGTAGAGCGATCGCAGAGTTGGCATATTTAGTTAGGGGGTTGTGGGCAGCACAGCCCCCACATCAGGGGTGTAGGGGGCTTCTAGTTGATTTGGGTTTAAAAGTTTTTTTTTCCATGTGGCCAAGGGAATTCTTTCCCTGCGTGAAAATGGCCCTTCACGGTTTTTGGATTTTGATATTACCAGATTGATCTTTAGTTATTCAACTAACTAAGGTTTTGCTCTGGTAATATAGACCCTGTTGGTACAACTCTGAAGAGTCTGGAGGCTACTGGGGGGAATGTCTCATTGTAGATGAGATTATTAAATTGATTATTAAGTTATGTTGGCAAGTAGACATATGAGCATATCCATTTCTATAGTAATGTATACATGGCATGTATACAAGCCATGTGTACATGCCATGTATACATTACATTGATGGAACTCTCGGATTATGTGGCCCAGGCAGGTATGACCCTAGCCTTGAGCAGTATCCTACCAATACCTAGAAAGATACCACAGTATGAGCAGAAAATGATTGACTTCAACAATTGGCTAAGTTTCTGGTGTCATTCTAAGGGGATCCAGTATCTGTTTGCCTGGGACAACATGAGCGACAGACCTTGATGCTTTGCCAGAGAGAGCCTGCATCTGTCACCCCTGGGATTCTGCGTACTGGCTAAGGCTCTTGCCACTCTTATATTGCCTTTTTTAGGCAGTGTTCCAAAGTTCAAAATTCCACCATAACAGCTATAAAGAAATGCAATCTGAGGGTCATACTACTCAATGCTAGAAGTCTAAATCTCAAGATGCACTCGCTCAAAGCTCTCCTCAAAATGGAAAATGTTGACATCGATGCTGTAACAGAGACCTGGTTTAAAGAGGCAGAAAGCACCCCTATGCTCCCAGGCTACAACTCATTCCACACTTTTCAGCCCCAGAATACAGCTGGAAGCTCCAAAGGTGGTGGTGTCTCCATATTCTTTAAGGATACACACACCTCTAGACTGGTAGCCCAGCATAATGCATCCAAGATACTTCAGGTACAACTAACACTGGGTAAGATGGCGATATAAGTCATAGCCTGCTACAGAACCCCAGACATGTCCCTAGACTCTCGCTCCAATTTCCTAAGCACCCTGAAATCTATCAAGGTCCAACCCAATATTCTCATACTGGGTAACTTCAACTACCCTTCCATCTGGGAAATAAAATTGGTATTCAAGTATCAATGTACAGGCCCAAAGCTTTCTGGAATTTATCAATTCCAAAGCCCTGGACCAGCTCATTCTGACCCCCACTAGAGGAAGCAAAATCCTTGACCTGGTTATCACCAACATGGGAGACTGTTGCTCCACACCTATAGTCAGTTCTTCCCTGTTTAAATCTGACCACAAACTGATCACCATGGAAATCTCCATCTCACCTACACCCCCTGCTAAGGTGATCACCCTGAAAAACTTCTCTAAAGCTGACTTTGGACTCTTAAAAACAGACACGGCTAACTTCTTGGCACCCATGCCAATGGAAAATAGCTGCATGACTGCCAAATCATACACTAATGCACTGTACGAGCATGTACACAAATGCATGGACCTTGCCATACCAAATAGAACTAAAACACTCTCTTCCAAAAAAAGGAAGCCAATCTGATGGCCCCCTGCCATCAATAAACTCTACAACAGAAGGGAAGAAACTGTTGCAGAAAAAAATGAAGTCACAAGACTGAAAAACATCCCATATCAGTCTCAACAAAAAGCTGAGATCCCTTATCAAATCCACTAAAGCCGGCTATGAAGCCCAAATTGCAGCTGGCACCAAAAAACAACCACAAAGCCTTCTATAGCTATATCAAAAACCTCAAAGGCAATACCCAGATTTGCTCTGAGTTATTGCACAATGGCACCTCCTATACTGAGCCAACAGATATAGCCAACATACTAGCCAACAGATTCAGTGCTAACTTAATCCCCCCAAGGGCCCTATCACAATACCAGAAGAAAGCCTTGTACCTACCATTTGTGTGGCACAGGTAAAAGCTGCATTGTCCAAAGCCAATAATACAGTGTCCATGGGACCTGATAATATCCCTGGTTGTGTCCTACATGAGCTACAAAACTAACTGGCACCACATCTGTGTGCCCTGCTCAATCGCCGCCTTACCTCAGGCTATGTCCCTAATGAACAGCGCACTGCTACAGTCATCCTGCTCCATGAAAGGGGAGCAACTACAGACCCTGGGAACTATAGCCTCATTAGACTGACGAGTCTGGTATGCAAAGCTATGGAGCACATCATCATGGACCTGCTTAACAAAGATATAGGCAATCTCCAAACTTTTGACCCCACACAGTTTGGCTTTGTCACGGGGAGATCCTGTTTGCTGAACCTGGTTGACTTCTTCGAGGCAGTCACCAAGGCTGTGGATGAGGGTAAGGCAGTGCATATAGCCTACCTAGACCTGGCCAAGGCCTTTGATACCATTCCCCACTCAGGTATCACTGATAAACTCACCAAACTAGGCATCAATCCTTACATCACAAGGTGGGCTGCAAATTGGCTCACAGACAGGACCCACAGAGTGAAAGTTGCAGATTCCAAGTCAGACTGTCGACCAGTCATGAGTGAAGTCCCACAGGGCTTTGTCCTGGGCCCTCTCCTGTTTGGCATCTACTTCTCAGACGTCCAGGCCAACACAGAAGGACTTTGGCTGTCCAAATTCACTGATGACTGCAAGCTAGGAGTCATTATCAACTCTCCAAGTGATGCAGACATCCTACAAAAGGGCCTCTCTGAGACCAAAAAATGTGTTATCATCCCCTTTGGAAAAAACTCAGTTCCCACAAATTACCATGTTGATGGGAGCCCACTGAACACTGAAGGGGCCATAACAGATCTGGGCACCCAGGTTAACAGCAACCTCACCTTCGACCACCACATTGCCACTGTGGTCAGAAAGACCTTCTACGTGGCACATCTTAGAACCAAAGGTTTTGCATCCAGGAAGAAAGAGGTCATTATCCCTCTCTACTCATCCCTCATTAGTCCAGTCATCGAATATAATGCCCCATTTGGCATGTATCTGACCAGACACCTACAACAGCTGGACAGGCCACAAAAGTACCTCACAAAAAGGATCCTAGGTCTTAAACAGATATCCTACAAGGACAGGCTCAAGAAACGTCAGCTGTTTTCAGTCTCTTATCGTCTACTTAGAGGTGATCTCTGCTTGACTTACAAAGCCATGTCCAACCCAGCCCTATTTGAAATGCTACACCAAAGGAAATTCCAATCCCCCCATGCCACATGCTCTAGAGATCTCAACCTCATTACCACAATTAACAGAACATGCTGGAGGGACAGGTTCATCTCCCAAAGACTGCCCATACTCTGGAATCAGCTTTTCATTCACATCAAGCCGTGCTCCTCAATGGCCCTCTTCAAAAGAAATCTTGACGAGTGGATGGGTAACAGAAAGTTCACTCCAGGAATCATTCCTTTTGCGTACTGGATAGGGGCACTGTGAACTGACATTGGGTGGCACGGTGTCTGGGCAATTTATTTGGGCTATGCCTGTAAAGGCTCTAGGGCCATTAGCCTATTACACACCTATGAACCTATGAACCTATATAGTATTATATAATGCTTACTGCATTCAACTTTCATATTCCTTACGAGGTTTTGACAAGTGTGCTGATTTCTGTACTATTAACATTGATCTCAGTGATATCAGTTTGGAACTGTAAATGATCACTATATGGAATTGCATGAGACCACTGCTTTTAAGTATGAACTGAAAATGTTTTCAACCATTTAAACTTGCTTTTCTTCTTCTGTCTTACATATGTATCTATGCAAACCTTATTTTTGATATAAGTGTATTTAATAGCCAAGTTCAGTAAACCTTGTATTTACTTTTTCCTCTTCCTGCACACTTCATTTTTCTCAGTCAACATTTTTCATTTAGTTGGGTTTATATTAATTTGCTAACTGTTGCATTTATATACAATTTTCAAGAGTATATGCACAGTTTAGTATTTTTAACTAATTTCCATAAATTATCACTTGGTGGGCACTGTAAATAACTGTATATAAATACACACACATATATATATATATATATATATATATATATATATATATATTGTATGTGTGTGTATGTGGGTGTATGTTATATCTCTATGTATATTAGTTTTATTAGTGCCATTAACCTATTAAGTACTTTTTTAGACATTTCCACTTGGACTCCGCTGAGTGAAAATGGATTATAAACAGTAAGAACCACCTAAGTCAACACAGTTAAAACACACACACACACACACACACACACACACACTTGCATACATACATAAATATTTGACGACTTGGGAATTTTTGAGGATTTCAGAAACATTTTATTCCATTTTGTCCACATGCATTGCTTTGAGCGTGCTAGCAGATTATTGGTGGTAACAGACTATTTTTTCTGCATCTGTGCTTTCTTGTCCATCCTTCTACTGATCGCATAGCATTATCACCAATGGAAGGCATTCCTTTTATACCCATGACTGGCTTCTTGTCCTGTTAATGAGACAGCAGTTCTGTAGCAATTTTTGAGTTAGATTAACTCTCTCCCCACCCCCCAGATGACCAGTATTTCACTCTTTACCTTGGCTTCACAATATTTTAAGAAACCCATCAATACAAATTAAATGGACACAATTTTTTAATTATTTGCTTTTAATCCTGCATGGTAAGGAATACGGTGAATCCAGTTCTCTGTGGTGAACTAAAATAAGTCATATAATATGTCATATAACTCCTTCAGGTCTTTGTTTGTGTGGAATAAATTAATGTATTTGAACTTCATCTTTTCATAACTTGCAAATAATGATTTAAGGTGAATTTTACATGTTATTGTAATATGAAGACTGCAGCTGAATGTACTGTTCCATAAATGGAGATTTACTATAGCATTATTAGAACATGCGAGTCATGCGGCATTCATCTAGTGGTTAAAATGCATGTAAGACATATATAAGATGATAAGGACTGAAGTTATCGTTTATGCTTTGTTTGCTGATGCATTGCTAGATGAGAATCCAATGAGAATCAACTTATCCCTCTTGCTGACTTGTTATATGATGAGAATCAGCTTATCCCTTGTGCCATCGTATTATATGATGAGAATCAGCTTATCCCTTGTGCCACCTTGTTATATGTTGAGAATCAGCTTATCCCTTGTGCCACCTTGTTATATGATGAGAATCAGCTTATCCCTTGTGCCACCTTGTTATATGTTGAGAATCAGCTTATCCCTTGTGCCACCTTGTTATATGTTGAGAATCAGCTTATCCCTTGTGCCACCTTATTATATGATGAGAATCAGCTTATCCCTTGTGCCACCTTGTTATATGATGAGAATCAGCTTATCCCTTGTGCTACCTTGTTATATGATGAGAATCAGCTTATCCCTTGTGCCACCTTATTATATGATGAGAATCAGTGTATCCCTTGTGCCACCTTATTATATGATGAGAATCAGCTTATCCCTTGTGCCACCTTATTATATGATGAGAATCAGCTTATCCCTCGTGCCACCTTATTATATGATGAGAATCAGCTTATCCCTTGTGCCACCTTATTATATGATGAGAATCAGCTTATCCCTTGTGCCACCTTGTTATATGATGAGAATCAGCTTATCCCTTGTGCCACCTTATTATATGATGAGAATCAGCTTATCCCTTGTGCCACCATATTATATGTTGAGAATCAGCTTATCCTTTGTGCCACCTTGTTATATAATGAGAATCAGCTTATGGCTGGCCATATAACCCTACCAGGCACATGAAGAGGTGCTTCAGAGTGGCAATGAAGATATCAAGTCACTTAACCACCTTGGTCCTCACCAGCAGCCACCAAGGTTCATGCTGGGTTACTCAGTAGGAATACTGTATGCCATTTTCTAGTGAGGCACCTATACCCCCCCCCCCCCAGTGAAGTAGATACAGAGACCACCAGTATGCCCTGCAGGTCACCTTGCACAGGCTGACCTTTGCCATCCTGCAGAGATGCAGGCCTGAGGACTGTTTGGGCCCAGCAATCAGCAGAGTGGCTGCTGTAGAATGTGATGTTGCCACCTCATGTCTGCCTCCTCCATGGCTGATCCTGCAGAAAAAAAATGTAAAGAAATGTAGAAAAACAAAACAACAAAGCAACATAATTTAAAAAAAAAATGTGAAAGAGAGAAAAATAGGACACAAATGCAATGGCTTGTGTTATGTGGTTCAGTTTATTAAAACTTGACCTCGGAGAAGACACCAGCAGCAAAGCAATGTAAAATAACATCAGTGAAACACATTGTTATATAACAGATCATAGGAGCTTAGAATCATAGGAATTACAAGGCAATTATGTCTGAACACCAAATGTGATTTGATAAATACAGTCCTCAAGATTTACCCCCAACTCAAAGAGGGAAAACTTCTCAGGACTGGTATGAGCTTCTGCGTACCCATTTAATCTTCAGTATAAGTCTTGAAGGAGGAAAGGGTGTCACTCTTTTTGGCATGTAAGGAAGTTTGCTCTAGAGTTGTGTTGATGAAGGTTCATATCCTTGGTTGGGATGTTTGTGTAGATGTTTATCCTCTGAAGGATTAAGAGTGCTTATGCTATGGCTAGGGTATTTGATGACACAGAATGGCAGGCATAGATGTGTACATATAAGCCTATAATAGACAGAGTATAGCCATAGAGATTCTAGTCTGTTTCTACTTGCATGAGATGTCTTGCCAGGTACATGATGAAAAGGTCACTGTACCCAGTAGTACATCTAATTAGGGCACTGTACAGATGGACAATAATACCCTTTGACAAAATAAGCTATCTTTGGAGGTCAGTTGTGCTAGACAAAAGGACTTCCTAACTACCTTTGCAAAATAATGGTCAAAGGCGAGGAAAGTATCATCCCATGTGCTGAGATTCTTGATTACCATTGCCATGTGGAGTGGGATACTGGCTATGCTATAAAACATCAGGCATTTCTTAAACATGACAGCAGTTCATCGGTTTTGCATTCAGTTTGAGCCCTTTCTCTGTACATCATTGATTTATAAGGATTAGCTCTTGCACCTTTTTTTTAATTTCGCCAAGTCTTTTGGGTTTCTATTCCTAAGTCAGAGTACGATTAAAGTTCATGAAATTAGTATTGTTTCAGTCTTTGATGTCAGCCAGATGTGCTCTTCGCAGCACCCACAATGTGCCCAGTAATGACTCCTTCTGCAATTCGTACAAGGTTACATGTATTGGTAACATATCTAAATACAATTGTAGATTCATTTTTGTATGACCCATTACTCCTCTTAGAACTGTCTGGGTATCTTTCTGCCACATTGCTCTTGTTTCTGTCTGCAAATCTTGATATTTTATGACTTTATGTGTCTCTCTCTCGCTCTTTCTCTTTCTGTATGCAAGACACTGTAGTCACTGGGTGTGGCAATTTCAATGATCAATGCTGCTTTTGTCTTCTTTTCATGGACCACTATATCCAGTTTTCTAGCATCTATCTTTTGAACTGTTGGTAATGGGTGATCCCATGTGATGTAGACTTCATTTTCTATGATGCTTTGTGGCTCATGTTTCCAGTGTTTTTCAGCCACTATAGTACCATAATGTTTGCACAATCCCCAATGCAACGGTCTTGCCACATTATTATGCCTTTCAGTATGTAGTCCTTCTGCCATTAGTATGTCACAATCAGCAACAAGGTGTGCATCTATTTCCAGTTCTGTTTTATAAAACCTATATTTGTCTGTTTCTCTCACGTGCTTAATGTAGTTTGTAAATCAACGTGTATGTAGCCCACTATCTTGGGCCACGAATATTAACCTTTGGCACTTCTGTAGGAATGCTGGAATGGGCAATTAACACCTAGCTTGTAGACATCAGTGAATTTAGTTGGCTGTTAGTCATGGTTTATGGTATGAACATCAGAAAAGTATACATTAAAAAGGATAGGACCCAGTACAGAATTTCTGTGGTACATCACTGGTTACTTTCTTACTTTCTGGAGCTGCTACTGTGTTTTAATTGGATGAGCAGTACTTCTCAGCCAGTTTACAATCCATTTTACCATATAAGGGTCCACATTTAATTCTTTTAGCTTTTTATAATGCCAGCATAGGGTACAGTGTCAAAAACCTTGGCCAGATCCAGATATGCTGTTTGGACTAAGTGGCTACTGTCCACTTCAGTCTGACCATCTCAAACAAGTTTATCAAGCTGAATAGACACAATCCATCCTTGACAAAATCAGACTGTAGTGGGTCCAGATGTATGCGGTTTTTAATGTTGCAGTTTAATGAGTCAGACACAATACATTTTATACCTAGTTAAGATGGATTCTTATGGTCTGTGCTATGGCCCCTTTTGTGTAGGGGCACCACTACAGCTATTTTCCTGATCTCAAGGCAGACCCTGTGGCTAGGGTTAAGTTAAACAAGTATAGGATGAGTTCAGAAAGGTCATGTCTGGTGCTACTCATTAGCATTCTGGTTAAATTATCTGGGTCCATAGAAGTGGTGTGTTTAGTTTGAGACTACAAACAGAACACATTTCCATGATGACCTTAGAGGACGAGTGGAACTCAGGGATATGTGAAATTTCAGTGACTGTTTTTGGAATAAAATTAGCATTAAATCTCTCTGCAAGTAAGTTAACTATGCCTTTCGGGCAAGATTCTATAATGCCATTTTGGATTTGTTCCCCACATTGCAAGGTACTATTTATTGTTTTTTTTATGTAATTAAGAAGGATTTTTAGTTATCTTTAGTTTCTGACAAGAGTTTCAGTTCATGTTCAGCTTTGATCTTTCTGATTGTCATTTGTATTTCCTTTCTGATCTTTTATTAAATCTTTAAGTTGGGTGGATTTGTTATGAACTGTAGAAGTATTTTTTTATTTTGTTATAGAGTTTTATAGTGGAAGGTTTAGTTTTAAATTTTCCACTGTATTCAATTGCAATGGGGACTGCTAGATCTGTACACATTTTTATGCGGGGGCAGAGTTCAGATAAAAAGTAGCTGCTGTAGACTCAGAGAAATAGTGGCAAATAAACTTAGTTCATTATAAAATTTAAGTAAGATTGGATGTTAAAAGTTATTGCATTGAAAATGTTTACCACTGTATGGTTAGAGGCTTTAAAGAAGAAGGTTACTAATTTGTAGTATTTAATTCAACTAGGGATGAACATAATAAAGGCTGGGAATACTTACTGTCAGTATTGGTGAAGACTAAGTCTAGAATGTTCCTGCCCTTAGTGGGCTGGTTAACTGCTTCTTCTAAGGAGCTATCATTTACTAGGTCTAGGAATTTGTAGGAGTTCCTGACTTAAGAGGTATAGATGTCCCACTTAATTGTATGATAACTGCAATCTCCCAAGGATAGTTCAAGAAGTACATTTTGGAATCTATCATGGTCTGCTGGCAAAATAGTAAGTTATTGCAGGCTATAAACTGATAATTATTTATACTAAAGATTAATTGGAGCTCAGTAACTTCAGTACTATGGTTTGCAGGGGATTTGTCTAGAGGTGATATTATCTCTAAGAAATGTGAAGATAACTCCACAATGTACCACGTCTCAAGGCATGATTAGCACTGAATCCAGCTAAGGAGGGAGTGCCATCCCTGCAATGAAATCAAGTTTCAGTTACAGCACAGACATGGATACATACTAGATGCAAGAGAGCCTCAAGATCTGTCAGTTGTTAACACTTCTGGCACTGGAGGCAGCAACATTGATGTGGTCAGAATTAGGATTTGCAATATCACTATTTACCAGATCTGAATGCCCAGTATTCAGATTTGGACTAAAAAGGCACCACAGGGGACAGCAAGATCTTTGGCCACTAAGCAGAATCTATGGAGTGAGAAGTTAGGCCGTATCTAGCAAAATAGATTGGCTTATCTTGCATTTACGTCCAGACTGGCACATACTCGACTTGCATCCCCAAAAATTATACTTGTGTTTGTATTTAGACATCACCTTAGGTGAAGGTAGAATTCTACTCAGGGCCAGAGTCTTGTCTGCATCCAATGCATGCTAACACTGGCACATGACATCAGTGCAGATATGACTGGTACAATTTAGTACAGGAGCACAGTATTTGATATATATATGTGTGTGTGTGCGTGTGTGTGCGGGTGTGCGGGTGTGCGGGTGGGTGAGTGTGTGTGTGTGTGTGTGTGTGTGTGTGTGGGTGTGTGTGTGTGTGTGTGTGTGTGTGTGTGTGTACATATGTATGCCAGCAATACACTTATTCCACTACATGGTAAGCCTAGCCTGTTTCCTATGACCAGCAGAAAACCAACAAACAAACAAACAAACAAACAAACAAGCATTAATGAGTAAAGCATATGCATGATATCAGGAGGCATTTATAGCAATAAGTGACAGGCATGTCATATAGTGGCATTGCAAATACAGACTGTTTTTTGAAATATTGTGGCTTTTTTCTTCCAACTTCTTCCCATTGGCCAAGGCTGTCTGAGCTGAGTCTCCTCATGTCACTATATTTATGTCAGCATTGTGCAACAGAGCAGGTGATGGCATTGGCATCACTCACCACTTTGGCAAGTGCAAGTCCACTTTATTTAGGGGGACCTTAATAGCCCCAAAGTAGGTAATATCTACACATCTACTGCACAAAGATAATGCACTTTCTGCTACACCATGTGAGAGCCCTGCTGGAATCACATCCTGCTGAGGCAATCTTCACTTATCAGGTCAAGTTCAGTAGTAAAAATGGTAGCCTGGTTGCACAGCCGCACGTTGAGGAAACTATATGACACACATCAACAGGCATATAATATGATGCCTATCTATGGCAGTAAAATTCAAATGGTCAATAGTGCAATTAAGGATGACATTGGCATGGGCAGACTTCACTGGTGCGTGCCCCAAATGAGCTTCATCACTGTTTATTGTTATGACTGGCAGCTGGGTAGTATGATGACCAAGATCCTTAGCATGATGTAAACTATCATTAGTGTGGCCAAGCACCCTGATTACCCATGCCATACCTGACTCATATCGATGAGCAGAACTAGGTCCCATAGGGCAGATTAGTGTTGACAGCATATTAGATTATTGACATAACTGAGAGACAATTATTAGCTTCAATACGAGCCTCGGTTTAGTAAAACAAGACCTGTGGTCACCAGTTTGTAGGAGACTGAATTACCGAGAGTAATATAGTGAAGTTGTAGAAAGTGGATATCAGAATGCACTGCCATAAAAGGAAAGTGAAAGCATAAAACATTAAGCGATACTGGAACTGAAGCCTGAGGCTTGCAGTCTCTATTCAAGGGGCACGGCCACCACAGACACTGTTACACAGTTATGCATTTTGTGTACTAACATTGTACTGGCCATGACAGGGGTCTGACAGACTGGGGGAGAACAACATGACAGGGGCATGGGGAACAGGAAGGAAAGCCTGCAGTCCAGAGGGGAAGATGTTCATCCAGCCAGAATACATGGTACAGGCAGAACAAGTTGCAGTCTTGTCAGAAAGATGTTTACCCACCCATATCAGAGGAAATAGGCAGGAGATTTTGCTTGCAATTATATGAAGGGAGTTCACCCATCCAAGGCACAAGAATAAGCAGGACAGGTTCTAGTCCTTTGAGGAGGGGGTCATCAACTTATGACACAGAGATAACATGAAGGGTCAGTTATAGTCCTACTGTGTCAGTGTCTACACACTGTGCCATATGTATGCTGACAAGAAGACAGGCTAAAGGGAATGATGAGTCTCCACTAAATTGGGCACACACTATACTGTTTGTACTGGCTCAAGGGATAACATATATGTCTCACATTCTCACACATGCACACTACAGTACATTGTAAGTTTATCCTGTCAATTAGTACATAGTGCTATGACCACCACAGGTATGTTCTGGGCAGTGAGGGGGCAGGTATTGGCTGTTATGAGCTGTCATACATGCCTACACTGATCTGCTTGTGTACCCATAGGTTTACTTGGCCTATTCTGGGACTGAAACAATAGCAATAGCTGGAAAATTCACCATTCAGGAGATTGACTTGCTACTATAGGCCCTACACACATTGCAGGCATATCCTAAAAAATTTTGGGCAACCATCAACAAATTGCTTGACCCGGGTAAAGCTGTCACCCCCCACTCCTGCAACCACTGACAGCTCAACAAACATAGCAACCCAGTTCAAGTTCTTTACAAATTCCATCCTAACTCCAGCCAACTCTCAAAAACCCTCTACTACTATCAACTCCCCCCAAATCAGTACTACTGATCTGAGCTTCTCACTGCAACCTGTCCCCATCTCCACTGTTGAAAAGATGCTTAATAAGCTAAAACCTAAGGCTGTCTCCACAGACAGTCTACCAGCTGAATTCTTAATGATAGCTGCTAATGCTATTGCATATCCTGTAACAATTCTCAATAATTGCTCTGTAGCTGAAAATATAGTACCCCATCTTTGGAAAATGTCTTATATCACTCCACTCCACAAAGGCGGCAACTCTAAAGAACTATCCAATTACCGACCTATCGCCATACTCTCTCCCCTCTCCAAAATCCTTGACAGCTGTGTATGCACACAAATCATGACATCCTAAACTCTCAAAATCTACTGGCAAATATACAACATGGTTTTAGACCATCATACAGCACTACTACAGCTCTTATATCTTTCACACAGTCAACATCCACAGAAACAATGGAAATTATGTCTCAGTCATATTCTTAGACCTTTCCAAGGCCTTTGACATGGTTAATTATATTAAAACTCATCAACACTCTCACAGAATTGAATCTAAGCCCATCTACCATTTCCTCGTTTAGAAATTACCTAACAGGCAGACAGCAGGCAGCCAGATGGCACCAGGAACTCTTCCCACTACTACCAGTCTCACTAGGAGTCCCACAGGGGTCCATTCTTGAGCCAATGTTGTTTTGTATTTTCACTAACAACCTACATACTGCCACACTTCACACTTCCATCATCCAATATGCAGATAATTCTACACGAATCTCTGCTTCTCCCTCCCCCTAGGCTCTCCTACAACAAACACAATCCTCTTTTCTTGCTGTTGAAAGCTAGCTCTCTGAATCACACTTAATATTAAATCCCAGTAAGACTCAGCTTATTATCTTTCTATCCACACAACACTCTTTTCATAATATTAAATTCAACATCACCTCCGGTAATAACACAGTCATATCTTCTGTCAGTCATACCAAACTACTAGGGGTTACTATTGACAGCAATATGAAATTTGATATACATTTATCCAATACCATAAAGAAAGTACATATAAAACTTCCCATGCTATACAGGAACAAACAGTTCCTAACAGACTACACCAGAGCCACTATTGCACGTACCCATCTTATCTCCACTCTTTTGTACGCCTCACCTATATTCACCAATCTCAGAAAATCCAACCTTTCCAAGCTGCAAACATGTTATAATAAAATTGCCAAATTTGCAACCAATATACCTCACAGAACACATCACTGCACTCCCCTGAAACACTTGACTGGCTGGAGCTACCCAACCTTATTCTTTACTCAAGCACCAAAACTGGAGTGATGCGATCCAATCAAAAACTCCTATTGGATGTGACCAAAGCCAATAATTCCACAGGTATATCACTCTATAACAACATTGTTGCCAAACAGAGGAACAACCTTCTCCCCAATATCTCATCCATAACTTCCTTTGCGTCTTTCAAAAAGGGCTTAAAATCCCACTTACAGGAATCTTGGCTCTGTAACTGTGACAACCCTGATTAATCTATTATACTAACTCCCACTCTGTTAACACCCTCTCTATCACAGCACTCTGCTACTCCCTCTAAGGCACCTCTTCCCTTCTCTATCCTACTTTAATTACATCCCACCTTCCTTTACTAACATTTATGACATCCATTGCCTAAAATCCACCTTCTGCAACCTGGCTCTAATTCTGAAAACCCTGATTAATCTCTATACTACCTACTCCCTCTCTCTCAGCACATTATTTTCCCATAATAAGCTTTTTCCCTTCTCTCCTCTACTTTCATTTACCCTCACCCACCTGCTATATTTGTTTCTATTTCATCCCTAGCTTTGAAATCTTGTGAACCTGCATAGCATACTAAATATGCAATTATTCATAATTTTAACACATATACAAATTACTATGTCAAAAACTAAATACTGTATGTAAATGTAGCTAGCTTTTTCACCATTAAAAACTATGTATGTATGTATGTTACTATGTATTCCAAAGGGCATTATGTAAACATAATCGTCTGATGGAAAACTTATTCCCTGTATTTGGAGCTTTTCTTCCCAGGCCTCCACTGAAAAAGGACTTGTGCCCAGTCGGGCTTTCCTGGTAAACAAATGATAAATAAATAATAAATAAATATCTCTGACAAGCATAAAGCAGACAAAGACTTCTGGTATCTTATAGGGTATGGCATGTTGAAGGACATCATTGCTATTGGTTACCAAAATAATACAATGGTGCAGGTGTATCATAAGATCATTGATATGTTTCTGCATGCCACAACCTATCCTTAGTGAATAGCTGGTGACAGGTTGATCACTGGGAGTAAACTTGTCAGTTCA
The DNA here is from genome assembly GCF_019279795.1 of Protopterus annectens. Classification (NCBI taxonomy): domain Eukaryota; kingdom Metazoa; phylum Chordata; order Ceratodontiformes; family Protopteridae; genus Protopterus; species Protopterus annectens. The sequence continues at coordinate 737,924,893 of NC_056732.1, forward strand.
CAGACATTGAGATATTCCTGCAATGGCAGAACCTCCATACTGTGGAAACAAGGCTGGTGACAATTGCTTAATATCGGTAGGGGATTCCCCAGATTAGTAGTGGCACATGCCATTTACATAGGGCATTGTGTTGCACTTCTTGGTTTATGTAAGCATGCACACCTGTATTTATTTCACCCAGGGACATCAGGACTACAACACTGAAAATCTGCTTCACAAGGTACAGCTGACCAAGTGCCTGTAGAGAATGATCCAAGTGAGTAGTGGCGTGTGATATTTCTATAAGACATTGCCCACCACCTTTGCTTGGTTTACTCAGACATACAAATCTGCATTTCCGTCACCCAGGGGCATTACGGCTGCAATGGAGAAAGTCAGCACTTCAAGGTACATGTGTGCTCATAGGTGAAGTATATTCTTAGCATGCAGCAGTCTGTGTAATGCAAGGGGTTGGGAATCATAGCACTAGAAAATCATCTGTATGTTTCACAAGTTTCACTAGGAGAGGCTCTTACATAAGTTAGCATATGCTTGATGTCAGAGGATCTCTAGAGACTGATGATAATGGCAGTATGCAACCTGCACAGTCTGAAGACTCAGTGGCACTATCAGCAAAGCTAATAAAGGAGGGAACACTCACTTCTTCCACAGCTGAGGGGACACTGGATATCCAGGATGCACCTCCAGGACCTCCTGTCTGCATCAGCACCATCCTAACACACAGTCAGCACAACAGCAGGCAGCATCAGAAAACTGTACCATCCCTGAAGTGTGCACAAAACACATTTGGGAGAGGTGGCAAGTGCACATCATCTCCATGACCCAGAATTCCATGACATGGGTGTTACTCTTTAGATCAATCAGTGGAAATGCAGATCTTGGATTCAAGTATAGAGGGCTACTTGTTAGACCATGTCAGTGCTTTTCAGTGTGCTGCATGGCCTGCATAGAGACATGCAACCATTGCAACAACCGTGGAACTTTCTGTACCACAGGCATAGTGTCAACAATTACAGATAGCTAGAGAAGACACAGCTATTGAGGGCTGCACTTCATATCCATTAGTGCATCCATACAGTTATAAAGAACAAGCCACCATGGTTGTGCTAGAAGAAGGTTGCACATTGCAGGAGTGTACACTAGGTTAACACAGGCAGCACACACCACTATAAAAATGGCCACACTATCTAACTGTCCATAGCTGCCTCCACTACTGGCCATAGATGCTCACCTAGAGGTGGGTGATACTCTTCTGGCTCCACTGTGACCTCCAATGCTGAACATGGATGCTCACATGGATGTAGATGATGCTTGTCAGGTTCCACTATGGGTATACCTCTCTATGCAATACACTCAGGGTCCCACAGTACCACAGTACAATGCAAGCCCATTCATCCCGAAGCCTTACCATGAGTAATGTTGATTCCTGGAAAACATATTGTACTGGATGCCTTCATTCTGTTGGAACACCACAGCAGGGACCACACTGACATTCTCATACATGTACCTGATGTTCTATACTGTCCCTGGTACCAATAGCTTCCAGACCTGAGACTACACTGGCAAGTCATATATCCAGCCAGTGTTTCCCTCCTGGAAGCTCTACCTCATCACAGTAAGAAGTGATTCCTCACACCCCACAAACCCCTAGCTGTGTGCATGGTTGACATAGGCACCACCCATGACTCCTCTACCTATGCTAGCATTACTTTTGCCTGTCACTATGCCTCTTCACCTGTGTCAGTGATGATGACAGTGTTCTGCCTACCTCTCTAGCTAATGTAGTTATGGTAGTGTCTGATGAGCAGTGTGGCCAGCCAGTGCACTGTAATATACAGCCTCATTGACCATATTTGTGGACCAGAAGCTATCTCTTTGCCAGTGCCACAATGTGTTTTTGACCACCTTTGCCACACATGAAGGCACACTGCAGCCAGTTCCTGCTGATGATTCCCTCACTAACTTCTCCCCTGCTACTACCATACATATGTTAGTCATGCTGTAGACTCTCCTTCTTCTAACAGTTTTCATAGCACCATGTTTTTTAACATGGCACAGATCACATATATCTTGCAACAGGTCTCTAGAGCATACTGCAGTGTGAAAACAAATGTATCTAAGCTATGAACATGTATTGAATGAGGTTCTGTGTCTGTGACTGTATGGTGTTGTGTGCGATCTCTTCCCCTGTCTGGGAGCTGTGGATGGGAGAATTACAGTAATGGCTCTAAGGCATAACCATTATAACCTGCAGTATACAACAACAAATACCAGTATGCGAGATCTGCTACCTATCACCATAGGACTGGACATTACTGGCCTTTATGGGCAATGATTTATTTATTTATGCTTTATTAAACAGGTGAGTGGGTGGAATGGTGGCACAGCCGACAGCATTGTTGACTCACTGCAAGAGGTTTCCCAGTTCCATTCTTGGTAGGAGTACCTTCTGTGCAGAGCTTGGATGGGTTTTCTTTGGGTACTCTGGCTTCCTACCGCAATCCAAAGACATGTAGTAGGTAGATTGGGTACTTTAAACTGGGAATAAGTGTGAGTGTGCATGTGAGCGTGTGGTATGAAAGAGCAGCCATGGCAGGGCTAGCCACCCGGTTGTGTGAACCTTGGCTCTACATGAGTCACTGACCCCATGTGATAAAATGGTAAAAGGAGTTGTGGATGACTGAATAGATGAAACCAGGTAAGTCACTAGACAATTTTTCAGCCATGTCCAAGGCCATAATGGCAAAGAAAACAAGTAAGGAATGCAATTAAGAATGCAAAGAAAAGCAAACAAACATTTACCATTAAGGCATTTGACAATGCTTGCATATACAATACACAGCAAGAGATGTACCTCACAGGACACTTCCAACAGCTGGAAAGACCACATAAGTACCTCACCAAGAGGATTACTGGCCTCAAACATATGCAGCCCGACTGAAAAAACTCTGTCTGTACTCAGTGGCATACCGCTTACTCAGAGGTGATCTCTGCCTGACTTACAAAGCCATGTCCGACTCAGAACTGATGGACATGCTCCACCTAAAGAAATCCAAGTCACTGCGAGCCACGTGCTATAGTGAGCTAAACCTCACCACAACAATAACTAGAACATGCTGGAGAGATAGATACCTGCCACAGAGACTCCCCATGCTTTGGAACAAAATTCCAAACTACATTAGGCAGAGCCCCTCACTAACACTTTTCAAGAGAAACCTTGACGAGTGGATGAATAACAGAAAATACACCCCTGGGATCACTTCATTGGCTCTGCTTGACAGAGGATCAGTTAATTAATCAATGGGGCAGCGAAAGCTGACACACTCTGGCTAGGCTTAAACATGCCCTCGGGCAGATAGCCTAGTACCTACCTATGAACCTATGAACCTATGAACACTGAATAAGTAAAACATTAAATAACATCCTCAGTATTGCACACTTTAATGCTTAAATATACAATATAAATGTCACTGTAAATACAAAAATTGTATGAACACATATTCCACAGCTCACAGCCATGTAAGATGTTACTATAGTATAATGGGCTACAAATCAGCTTCGATTGTGGTTTCTTAGTAGCATGAAAAAAAAATAGGAACTCAACATTTCTCACTGTTATTGATTGTGCAATTTCTAAGTGTGCACTTGAAATGATTCATATTTTGGGAGGGAGACTTCTCCCTTCTTTGAGTTGGTACAGCTATGGAGTTGGTATATATATATATATATTTATATATATATATAGATATATATATATATAGATATATATATATATAGATATATATATATATATCTATATCTATATATATATATATATATATATATATATATATATATATATACATACACATGGGTCCCCTTCGGTAGATCGAATGTTTACAAGTTCGAACCTCATATGACCGAGACCATATGTTCGAACTTGTAAATGTTTGATCAGACTGAATGGAGATCTCTGTACAGTGCGGAATGGGAAGATTTCCCTTTTCCGCAATGTAGTGTGATCTTGGACTTGGTATATTTAAGTAGGGGGGTGTGGGGGGTGCTGGGGGGCATAGCCCCCCTGCTACAAACATTTATTTGTTTTTTGTAGTTTTTTTATTTTTGTATTCAGTGTTCAGACTTTTATAAGTTCAAACATATTGTCTCGGCCATATGTGGTTCAAATTTGTAAAAGTTCGATCTACTGAAGTAGACCCGTATATATATATATATATATATATATATATATATATATATATATATATATATGTATATGTGTGTGTGTGTGTACAGATATATAAAATATCTATATGTATAGCATCTGTACATGCTACTCAAGTCAGAAGTGACAAACTTCATGACACCCATGCAGACGGGAACTGAAAGTTTGACTGCTGAATCCTACACTAAGGCACTGCACGAGCACATCCACTCGTGCATGAATTGTGTCATCCCAAATAGAACCAAGACGGTCTCCTCCAAAAAAAGGAAGCCAATCTGGTGGTACCCCTGTCATAAACAAACTTTACAACAAAAGGAAGAAACTGTTGCAGAAAAGAGGAAAATGCCAGGATGCAAAAAACTCCCTTACCAGCCTCAGTAAGAAGCTGAGATCCCTCATAAAATCCTAATTAGTTACGAAAATAAAATTGCCAAAGATTCCAAAGACAACCACAAGGCATTCTATAGCTATATCAAGAATCTAAATGGAAATGCTCAGATCTGCTCTGAGCTACAACAGAATGGCATTAAATATACTGATCCCAAGGATATTGCCAATATCCTGGAAGATCGATTCAGTGCCAACTTTACCCCCCTCTCACCCTCTAAAGGGCCCATCTCAATACTGAAAGATTGCCAAATTCCAGTAATAACGGCCACAGAGGTAAAAACCCTACTCTCCAAAGTTAAGAATACAGCATCCATGGGACCAGACGACATCCTGGACTGTGTACTACATGAACTACAAAATGAACTGGCACCTCACCTAAGTGTTATGTTTAATCATAGCCTCACTTCAGGCTTCGCACCCACTGGATGGCGCCCAGCAACAGTTATCCCACTCCACAAGGGGTGATCCAACTTGGATCCTGGGAACTACTGCCCCATCAGTCTGATGAGCCTGATCTGCAAGGCCATGGAACGTATTATCACAGAACTTATAAACAAAGACATTGGCAACCTTCAAACACTGGACCCCACCCAGTTTGGGTTTGTGAAGGGCCAATCTTGTCTCCAGAGCTGTGGACGAGGGTAAGGTGGTCCACATATCTGACCTTGCCAAGGCCTTTGACACCATCCCTCCCTCTGGAATCATAGATAAAATTACTAAGCTGGGCATTAATCCCTACATCACTCGATGGGTTACCAACTGGCTTACTGATAGAACCCACACTGTAAAAGATGTTCACAGATGACTGCAAACTGGGAGCCATTATTGAATCCCCAAATGATGTAGATATTCTACAAAAGGGCCTTACAGAAACAGATGCTTGGTGCCAGAGCCATGGGCTCATGTTCAATGCCAAGAAATGTATAGTTATGCCCTTTGGGGAAAAAACATGTACCCGTGAATTACCACATAGGTGGCAGTACATTAAACACCGAAAGTGTGATAAGAGACTTAGGGAAACAGGTGGACAGTGGTCTCACCTTCAATAACCACATCGAAAAAAAAGTCAGGAAATCCTTCTATGTGGCACACCTCATCACTAAGGGCTTTTCATCCAGAAAAAAGGAGGCCATTGTCCCACTGTACTCATCCGTCATTAGACTCATTATAAAATACAACACCCCATTTGGTATGTACCTCTCAAGACATCTGCGACAACTGGAAATGCCGCAGAAATACCTCACTAAAAACAATCACAGGCCTAAAGCAGCTGCCCTATGCTGAACATTTAAAAAAAGTCCAGCTATACTCTGTCGTATATCGTCTACTCAGAGGTGATCTCTGCTTAACATACAAGGCGATGTCAAACCCAGAGCTGTTGGACATGCTACACTTAAAGAAATCCCAATCCCTCAGAGCCACACACTCCAGGGATCTAAACCTTGTCATCACAATGAGCAAAACATGCTGGATGGATAGGTTTCTGACCCAGAGACTCCCCAGACTCTGGAATAGACTGCCCATACATGTCAAGCAGAGTGCCTCTTTGGCCCTCTTCAAAAGCAACCTTGACGAGTGGATGGGAGATAGAAAATTCACCCCGGGAATCACGTCCGTCGCTCTGCTAGACAGGGGTCCAGAGAAGTAAATATTGTGGGAAGGAATAGCCAGGGAATTGTTATGGCTAGGCTTGTATAGGCCCTAGGGCCGATAGTCTTGTGCCAACCTATGAACCTATATATATATATATATATATATATATAGATGTATATGTGTATATATATATATATATATATATATATATATATATATATATATATATATATATATATAGAGTGAGATATATATATATATATATATATATATATATATATATATATATATATATATATATCTCCATATAAGTTTGACATGTGAGGGTACAGTGAACTTGCCCCCCATGTAAGCACTTAAAGTGAAGATCACCAATCCGCATTGGCTCCCTATTGAAATGTCAACAATTGCAATGCAGAGTGCCAACAAACTTTAAAAATAAAATACCAAAACTACAGTAGAAAAGTGAGTCTCAAAGATAGCTCTTCTCCTTTAAACTACTTTTTTTCAGGGGGGCAAGCCCTTCACGCCCCCTGAACTTATATATACCAACACAAAGCTTGCCATACCTTGGAGAAAAGGGAATCTCCAGAGATATTTCCATATATGTGGATGGTATTTCATTACTGAAGCTAAGCAGAAATTCCTAAAGATACCAAGAGCAGGATAAGTTATTTCTTACACTTATTTCACTGAACTACACTTCTGAAATGCTTATAATTGTGCTATACAGTTAATCTACTACATTTTGCACTGTTATAAAGCTTCTTTTACTGTTGCATTTATGTACTGTTTTATACTGTTTTAACTGTATTTGTCAGTGCTAGATACTGTTTCATTACTCTAATTGTATGTTTACTGAATTATTTAACTGTAAACTGCTTTTTCATACTGAGTTGCATTTTTTGTTTGTGAGTGCTCTATCCAAGCTTTTCTGTGCATTTTTGATTTTTTGAGGTCTCTGTGTTCTAATCTAGTCTGTTTACAGTTAAAAGCATTCTCTAGAGTCTGCTTGTCCCTTGATCTGTTTTAAAATGTTCATTTAGTGGCTACAGCTAGGAACTGTAATAGTGTGCATTACTATAATTGCATTTTTATTTAATTACTAAATTGTAAACTGCTTTTTCATACTGAGACTTGTATTTTCTCTTTGTGAGTGTTCTTTCTATGCTTTTAAAGTGAGGTTTCTGTGTTCTGCTCAGGTGGCATAATCTTGTCTGTTGTCTAGGCCTGGTAGTTTTAGGTTTATAGGTTCATAGGTAAATACTAGGCTATCTGCCCAAGGGCATTTATAAGCCTAGCCAGAATGTGTTGGCTTTCGCCACCCCCTTAGATTAGTTCCCTGTGCCTCTGTCCAGCAGAGCCATTAGTTCCCTGCACCGCTGTCCAGCAGAGCCACTGCAGTGATCCCCGGGGTAAATTTTCTGTTTCCCATCCACCCGGCAATGTTTCTCTTGAAGAGTGTTAGTGAGGGGCTCTGCCTGATGTATATTGGAATCCTGTTCCAAAGCATGGGGAGTCTCTGGGACATAAATCTATCCCTCCAGCATGTCCTATTTATCATTGTGGTGAGGTTTATATCTCTAGAGTATGTGGCTCTTCGGGATTTGTTTTTTTTTTAGGTGGAGCATGTCCATCAATTCTGGGTTGGACATGGCCTTGTATGTCAGGCAGAGATTACCTCTGAATAAGCGGTATGCAACTGAGTGCAGCTGGAGTTTCTTGAGTCAGGCTGCATAGGGCATTTGTTTTAGGCCAGTAATCCTCTTGGTGAGGTACTTTTCTGGTCTTTCCAGCTGTTGCAGGTGTCTTGTAAGGTATATCCCAAATGGTTGCGTTGTATTCTATGATGGGTCTAATGAGTGATGAGTAGAGAGGCACAATAACCTCTTCTGTTCTAGATGCGAACCCTTTTGTGATTAGGTGGACCACATAGAAGGATTTTCTAACCACCTTGGCAATATGATATCAAAGGAGAGATTACTATCTACTTGGGTCCCCAGATCCTTTATTACATTTTCTGTATTTAGGGGACTACTACATATGTGGTAGTTCACAGGTACTTTATTTTTTCCAAAGGGGATGACTATGCACTTTTTGGCATTTAGCTTGAGGCCATGATTTTGACACCAGGTATCTGTCTCAGTGAGACCCTTCTGGAGGGTGTCTGTATCAGCCGGAGAATCAATTATGGCCCCTAGTTTGCAGTCGTCTGTGAACTTGATCAGCCATAGTCCTCCTATGCTTGCCTGTACCTCTGAGAAGTATATACCAAACAGGAGAGGTCCTAGGACTGAGCCCTGGGGGACGCCACTTGTAACCAGTTTAGAGTCAGACGGAGAGCTTACAACTCTCACCATGTGGGTTCTATCCATGAGCCAGTTGGCAACCCATCTCATGATGTAGGGGTTTATGTTCAAGCTGGTGAGCTTGTCCATAATACTAGAATTGGGAATGGTGTCAAAAGCCTTTGCGAGGTCTAGGTAGGCTGTGTGGACCTCCTTTCCCTCATCTAGTGCCATGGTAACTGTGTCAAAGAAGTCCACAAGGTTTAGGAGGCATGATCTGCCCTTAACAAAGCCAAACTGGGTAGGGTCCAAGGTTTGGAAGTTCCCAATGTCTCTGTTAATGAGTTCCATGATGATGCGCTCCATAGCCTTGCAGATCAAGCTAGTCAGGCTTATAGGGCGATAGTTCCCAGGGTCCATTGTGGCTCCACCTTTATGGAGTGGGATAACTGTTGTTCTGCACCACTCTGTGGGTACGTAGCTGTAGAGAGGCTGAGTTTGAACAGTGTGTTTAGGTGAGGGGTTAGTTCATTTTGGAGCTCTTGTAAGACACAGCCTGGGATCCCAGCCAGTCTCATCGAAGCTGTGTTTTTGGCTTTGGATAGGGCTGTTTTAACCTGTGTGTCTGTGATTGATGGGGCCCTACATTCTTCTGGTATGGTTATGGGCCCTTTAGAGGGTGAGAGGGGGGTGAAGTTTCCACTAAACCTGTCTGCCAGAATGTTGGCAATATCAGTTGGTTCAGTGTATTTTGTGCCATTCTGCACTAACTCAGAGCAGATCTGAGAGTTTCCACTTAGGTTCTTGACAAAGCTAAAGAAAGCTTTCTGGTTCTCTTTGGAGTCATTGGCAATTTTTCTTTCGAAACTAGCCTTGGATGATTTAATGAGGGATCATAGTTTCTTGCTGATACTCATCAGGGATGTCTTTCCTTCTTGGGATTTTACTCTTTTCTGTACTAGTTTACTCCTTCTGTTGTATAGCGTGTTTATGGCAGGGTTCCACCAGACTGGTTTCCTTTTCTTGGAGGAGTGAGTCTTGGTTTTATTTGGGATAGCATGATCCATGCATTCCCGGAGATGCTCATAGAGTGCCTTTGTAAAGGTTTCAGCAGCTTGGACAGCATTGTCCTTTAGCATGGGAGATGTGAACCTTTCCACCTCAGTCTTAAGTAACATGAAGTTTGCTTTTGAAAAGTTTTTCACGGTGGTTTCCTTGATTGGGGGTGGGGCAGAATGTGGTTATCCAGAGTGATTAGTCTATGGTCTGATCTAACCAGTGAGGGATTGACCTCCAGTGTGGAACACCGGTCGCCCATGTTGGTGATGACCAGGTCCAATATGTTGTTCCCTCTGGTGGGGGTGTTGACCAGTTGATCCAGGGCATTTGAGTTTATAAATTCTAGGAAGCATTGGGCAAGGGAGTTAGTACCTGCGCAGCTCTCCCAGTTTATATTTGGGTAATTGAAATCACCCAGTATTAGGGTGTTTGTTCGGACCTTCATATTTCCCAGTGTCTCCAGAAATGTGGAATGGAGGTCCTGGGTCATGGTGGGTGATCTGTAGCAAGCTACAATTTGGACTGCAGTTTTGCCCATTGTTAGTTGCACATGGATGATCTCTGATGCATTGTGCTGCACCACTAACCTGGAGGTGTGGGTATCCTTGATGAATATGGATACACCCCCGCCTTTTGTGTTTCGGTCCTGGTTCTGTGGCCGAAAGGTATGGTATGACTTATAGCCTAGTAGTGCCGGGGTACTCTCAGGAGCCTTAAACCAGTTTTCTGTTACTGCACAGATGTTGATGTTCTCCATACTGAGGAGTGCCTCGAGTGCGTGCATTTTGAGGTTTAGATTTCTAGCGTTGAGTAGCATTACCCACAGTTTTTGGTTACTTGTGCTATTTATGGTGGTGGGTTTGTCTTTTGAGCCTTGCCTAAAAAAGGCACTATGGGGGCAGCAAGAGCCTTGGCCAGTATTCAAAAGCCTAAGGGTGACAGGTGCAAGCCATCTCTTGCGAAGCAATGTGGCTTGTCGAGCATGTCATCCCAGGCAGACAGATACTGGATCCCCTTTGAATGACACCAGAAACTTAGCCAATTGTTAAAATTGATCATTTTTTCTTTATACTGTGGCATCATTCTTGGTGAGGGCAGTATGCTACTCAGGGTCAGGGTTATCCCGGTCTGGGCTACATGATCAGAGAGCTCTTCCATGTCTCTTTTCATGTAGTCCAGGGAGGTACGTCTGAGGTCATTCACACCAGCATGGACAATGACAGAGTCATATTTGTACTTGTTCTGGAGTGACCTTAGTGCTTGTGTTATGTGGCGGATCCTGGCGCCCGACAGGCAGTCAACTGTAACCTTCTCCTTGTCCAGCCTAGTTAGCGGGACATCAGTGTGCCTGACTATAGAGTCACCTATTACTAGTGTGTTGGTATGTTATTTTGCCTTAAGGGCTGTGATTGCATGGCACACTGATTATGTGAAGTATGTGTTTCATGGTTGGGGATGGGGTGTGGAGGTTGTTTGGATGTCTGCTTTGGAGGACTCTGTTGCTTTTGCAAATTTTTATTTAGAGCCTCCGAGTATGTTTTCATGTATTCATGTGTGTTATTAGCCGGTGTTGGTTTATTAGGTCTATGTGAGACTGGTGGTGTGTTGCAAGTATTACCCTTCTCCTCTTGACTGTCAGTTCCAGTCATGGGCTGAGAGAGCTTTGCCTCCAGTTTGGCTATATAATTGCATCTCTCGCATATATTAGTGTTTGGTGGTAGGAGGAGAGGGTTGTCTGTGTACATGAGGCAGTTGTAACATTGCCTTAAAATGCCCAGATTCACCAGTTGGACTGGAGAGTACACCGGAAGCTGCCCTTTGGACATGCCTGAATAGGTAGAGTAAGCTGTTTTTCTGATTGGCTGGTGGGGATGAATATAGAGCCTTGTCCTTCTGGACAGTATAGGGGGTCTAGTGCTAGGGTTAATTAGTGCTTGCTATAAGTTTTAAGCAAGTGCATGACTGTGAAATGAATGGTTTGAGTGCTAAAGTTGAAGGTTTGTCTAGTTCTAAGGGAAAAATTGAAGATTAGACTTTGTGGAGCCGAGAATAGTTTAACTCTAGCTAATCGGCACTGCCCGGTGTGCAAAACTGCGCAAATGTGGTTTTTATAGCAGGGAAGTGAAAGAGATCGAAATAAGCCCAAAATGGCCAATAAACTACTAACTTCTGGGCTGAAACCACTCCTCCAGGGCAGATAGGCTGCTCAAAGCTCCCCTCTCTCACAGGTGAACAGAGAAACCTCCTTCTATCCAAGTAAGGTAAGGGCAACATAGAAACTTGTAACACAGCCCTGGATTCAGCAATTACCTGTAAACTGGACTATACTAGTTCAGAAAGATGGGAAAAAGTATATTTTTTGTTTTTTTTGTTTATTTTTCAGAAAATAGAGCAGATACAATCAAAACTAGCCCAAAATGGCCAATAGACTACTAACTTCTGGGCTAAAACCACTCCTCCAGGGACAGATAGGATGCTCAAAGCTCCCCTCTTTCACAGGTGAACAGAGAAACTTCCTTCTATCCAAGTAAGGTATTGACAACACAGAAACATGTAACACAGCCCTGGATTCAGCAATAACCTGAAAACTGGACTATACTCGTTCAGAAAGGTGGGAAACAAGTATTTTTTTTTTCAGAAAATAGAGCAGATACAATCAAAACAACACTTTAAATGCACAGAAAAGGCTATCATACTTTAGTGTGTAGCCTACAACAGTTAAACAGAGTATTTAAACACAAAAATGACTTAATTCAAGTGCAGGCAGCAAATAAGTACAATATGTAGCAATAACAAACTTTTTAAATCACAGATTCATTAAAAAAACTGGCGTTTTAGGCGGAATTAATTAAGACAGCAAGAAAAGCAGAAAAATGATACTTAATCACTCCAAAGTCTCTCTTTTGTCTCTCTGCTGCTGTAGACTCTGCAGAACACCTGGAAGGCACTTGCTGAGTGGAAAACAAGGGAAAAAAACTGCGCAAATGCGGTTTTTATAGCAGGGAAGTGAAAGAGATAGAAATTACCCCAAAATGGCCAATAAACTACAAACTTCTGGGCTGAAACCACTCCTCCAGGGACAGATAGGCTGCTCAAAGCTCCCCTCACTCACAGGTGAACAGAGAAACTTCCTTCTATCCAAGTAAGGTATGGACAATACAGAAACTTGTAACACAACCCTGGATTCAGCAATAACCTGAAAACTGGACTATACTAGTTCAGAAAGGTGGGGAAAAAGTATATATACATATATATATATATATATATATATATATATATATATATATATATATATTTTTCAGAAAATAGAGCCGATACAATCAAAACAACACTTTAAATGCACAGAAAAGGCTATCACACTTTAGTGTGTGGCCTGCAACAGTTAAACAGATTATTTAAACACAAAAATGACTTGATTCAAGTGCAGGCAGGAAATAAGTACAATATGTAGCAATAACAAACTTTTTAAATCACAGAAATGCTAAAAAATGGAGTTTTAGGTGGAATTAGTTAAAACAGCAAGAAAAGCAGAAAAATTATACTTAATCACTCCCTAGTCTCTCTTTTGTCTCTCTGCTGCTATAGACTCTGCAGAACACCTGGAAGGCACTTGCTGAGCGGAATACAAATGCAAAAACTGCGCAAATGCAGTTTTTATAACAGGGAAGTGAAAGAGATAGAAATTACCCCAAAATGGCCAATAAACTACAAACTTCTGGGCTGAAACCACTCCTCCAGGGACAGATAGGCTGCTCAAAGCTCCCCTCTCTCACAGGTGAACAGAGAAACTTCCTTCTATCCAAGTAAGGTATGGACAATACAGAAACTTGTAACACAACCCTGGATTCAGCAATAACCTGAAAACTGGACTATACTAGTTCAGAAAGGTGGGAAACAAGTATATATATATATATATATATATATATATATATATATATATATATATATATATTTTTTTTTTTTTTTCAGAAAATAGAGCAGATACAATCAAAACAACACTTTAAATGCACAGAAAAGGCTATCACACTTTAGTGTGTGGCCTACAACAGTTAAACAGATTATTTAAACACAAAAATGACTTGATTCAAGTGCAGGCAGGAAATAAGTACAATATGTAGCAATAACAAACTTTTTAAATCACAGAAATGCTAAAAAATGGCGTTTTAGGTGGAATTAGTTAAAACAGCAAGAAAAGCAGAAAAATTATACTTAATCACTCCCTAGTCTCTCTTTTGTCTCTCCGCTGCTATAGACTCTGCAGAACACCTGGAAGGCACTTGCTGAGCGGAATACAAATGCAAAAACTGCGCAAATGCAGTTTTTATAACAGGGAAGTGAAAGAGATAGAAATTAGCCCAAAATGGTCAATAAACTACTAACTTCTGGGCTGAAACTACTCCTCCATAGAGCACTCACAAACAGAAAATACAACTCTCAGTATGAAAAAGCAGTTTACAGTTAAGTAATTCAGTAAACATGCAATTAGAGTAATGAAACAGTATCTAACAATGAAACATACAGTTAAAACAGCATAAAACAGTACATAAATGCAGCAGTAAAAAAAAGCTTTATAACAGTACAAAATGTAGTAAAAAAGGGAAAACAATCTGGTGGTCTTCTGCCATAAACAAACTCTACAACAGAAGAAAGAAACTGTTGCAAAAAAGAGTAAAATCCCACGATTGGAGGAACTCCCTGGTCAGCCTCAGTAAGAAGCTAAGATCCCTCATAAAATCCTCCAAAGCTAGTTATGAAAACAAAATCACCACTGATTCTAAAGACAACCACAAAGCATTTTATAGCTATGTCAAAAATCTCAATAGCAACACTCAGATCTGCTCTGATTTACAGCAGTGTTTCAAAAAATATGGTATGTCGGCAAATATATAGCTGTTAGAGGGCTAAAGTTAAAATGGAAGCCGTGTTGCCTATCTGTGAGGGTCCATATGTGAGTAGCTGCTGAAGAATTTGATCATGCAGTGTTTTTTCAAGTATTTTAGCTATCCGTTGCTCTGTTTTGAAGATTTACAGCCGTAATATGTTTAAGGATATTGTATAAAGTTTTTTTTAATTCCATTTTTAAATTCGAGTTCATTGAAGATCTTATTGGCTAAGCACTAAAACAATGAATCAATAATCAAAAAATAAAAAAGAGAGAAATCAATAAAAGTTAATAAGAAAAAAATAATTACTGAATCTTGAGAGAAGGAGAGGTCTGACTGTGTGTCATCATTATAAAAGTGATAGCATAGAGCTCTCCCATAAATAACATCTCCATAATATATATATATATATATATATATATATATATATATATATATAGAGAGAGAGAGAGAGAGATATATATATATATATATATATATATATATATATATATATATATATACATATATATATATATATATATATATATATATATATATATATATATATAGTTATATAAACATTCTAGGCTGAAAAATTGAACCATATAGCACCCACACATGTGAAAGGAAAGGGAGACCAGGCATTGACTCCAGATACGAGTACATCCAAAAAGGCAGGAACCACACCATTCTAGGATAGTATCTGTGATACCACAGTAATGACACAAACAGCCCAATATGATCTCATTGTCAAAGGTATCTAAAATGATCAAGAGATAATTAAAGACCCTAGCAAGGGCCCTTTTTGTGCTATGTCACGACTGAAATCCAGACTAGAATGGGCCACTGATATAATTAGTACTTAGATACAAATCCATTTGTACATAAATTAACTCACGAGCGCTCACACACACACACACACACACACACACACACACACACACAAACTTATAGATAAACTAATTCACTTACAGTACATCTTTGGATATAGGAAGAATTCAGATCACCTGGCAAGTACACATGGACATAGGCAGGACATGCTTACTCCACCAAGAATGTACTTTATTTATTTTTGTTTTATTTTTCTCGTTTACTGTGTTTAGCCAACTGTCAAAAATCCCTTTTCAGTGGAAGGTCGAGGAGAAAAGCTCTAACATATTACAAACATTTTTAAAATTGAAATTCAGTAATATACATGGAGGCATTAAATAGTATACATTAACAATTACACAAGCATTTGCTAATTAGATTACAGTCATATGAAAATAGAGGCAACTATTACAGTACAAATTATATTTATGCATTAGTAGATGTTGAACATTGAGCATTTGAATAGGTGTATTAGTGGGTTTGTCAGATAGGTAATACATAATGTGATTAGTGCTTAAAAACTAAAAAAAAATATGAAGGTGAGGGAAGGAATACTTAGGGCAGATAATGTTAACAGTGTACTTAAGAGATAGGGTATAAATCAGGTTCAGAGACAATTTTATGTACATGGGGCCCTTCACATGGCAGAGACCATATGATCGACTTTTAAAAAGCCTACCATGGAGAACCACTATCTCCGTACAGTGCAGAATGGGAAAATTTCCTCTTCCACACTGTAGTGTGATCTCGGAGTTGGTATATTTAAGTTACAGGGGGTGTGGGGGGTTTGCCCCCCTGCTAACAGTTGAAAGGTAAGTGTTTCTTGTGTGTTTTGTGTTTATTTTACATGGTCGGTTTTCGAAAGTCAACTTTCTGAAAAAGTTGACCATGTAAAGTAGACCAAATATATATATATATATATATATATATATATATATATATATATATATATATATATATATATACACATACACACAGACATATATATATCATGGGGTTTATATTCCAAGTATAGTGGTGAGGAGTGGGGAGTGTTAAAAAAACTATGTATATGATTGAGCAATGTCAGGTACAGTGGCCTAATGGATAAGGCACTGCCATCCTAAGTCAGGAATTGTGGGTTTGAGTCCCATATGGCGTAATGTATTCTTGATACAAGTTGAGTTTTTTTTAGACTTGTGCTGTTCCACTTGTGTTAAGTACTGAGTTCTCTAGTCTGTGTACTTAGGTAGGAGTTTTTTTCTCACTGCAGTCAACTACCCAGAGACTGCCGCTCCTCTGGAACTAAATTCTAATTCATGTGAAGCAGAGCTCTTCACTGACCCTCTTCAAGCACAACCTGGACAATTGTATGGGAGACAACAAATTCGCCCCAGGGATGGCACCCATGTCCCTCATGGACAGGGGTAGTCAGTGTTGACCATAGACTAGCTCTGCAAAATATGTTCACTTAATAAGGACAGATGGAGCCACTTGAGATTAACAATGCTAAGCTTGTAAAGGCTCTAGGGCGGCTAGCCTAGTAATCTCCTATGAATCCATGAACCTATGAAGATGCTAGTAAAACTATTCCTGTATTGGTGAAGACTGGTTGTGGGGCATATGATTCTGATTGAAGAGACATGATTTGATGATATGGCAAGCTAAAGATAACAGTGGCATATACAGGGGCAGATCAACTGATTTTATTGGTGAAGTTTTAGTTGGGTTTTAAACACATTTTTGTTCTGAATGGATTTCAGTGGTGGTGGGATGTGGTTCCATAGTTTAAATACACTACTTAAATATAGAGAGTTACCTCAGTATTGGAGGATTTGGTTATAGTGATTAGTAATTTTTTTCTCTAGAACATAAAATTATTTTGGGAGAGTAGTATTGTATTAAGTTGTTATGGGCAATTTTCTAGCTTTCACAGAAGTTGTGTATTGTAGTTAGTTGAGAAACAGCTAGGAAATGTTGTTCTAACCAGTTGAATTCTCTGAATTCTAGGCAGTGGTATATTCTATTGTGACAGCTTGCAGAATTGGCTATTTTATTATAACATTGCTCAAGTTTAGACAGTTGTGTGACTTGAAGTTCAGTGAAGATTGGAGCAGCATACAAAAGAGATGGCATTAAAAAAGCAGAGTCCATACATCTTCTGGCTGTGTCAGTGAGATGGGTTTTTACTTTTTGTAATAAACATAGTTTTTGACAATTTTTCTAAACTCATGATATATTGTGATCAAATTTCAACTAGTTATCTGTGATGACACTGAATTTTTTTGTGATTTACATTTTCTATTATGGTGTTGTTGGTAGAGATGATAGTACTTTTGTTTTGGTAGAGATGTGTTGTGTGGTAAAAAGCAGTAATTTAGTTGTTTTTTTCTGGGGGTAGAAGTAGTTGTGAATTATTTAGTTGTGTTTCAGTTGATAAGACGGATTGTTTCTTAAGGTCTTGGAGTTTAGAGAGAGATTTGGCAGAGTAGATTAAGGTAGAGTCATCACTGTAATGGACTTGGGCAACATTTTTTGTAGAAATGTGGAGATTATTGATGAATATGTTGATAAATATGTAGCCTAATATAGATCATGTCAGGACACCAATACTTACTGGGAAGAAGGTGAAGCAATAATTTTTCCATTTCATTGCTTGTGCTCTGATAGGTAACCATGGAACCATTTCAGTGAAGAACTGGTGAGCCCTGAAAATGAGTTTATGTAAGAGATCCTGGTGGGAGACAGTATCAAAACCTTTTGATGAGTCTAGGAAAACAGAGGAGACTAGGCTTCCAGTATTGCTGTGGGCGATGACAGTATTAACAAAATTCAGCAAAGTAGTAGTTGTGCTGTAATGAGGATGGAAGCCATGTTGGGTTAAAGACAGAAGCTGGTTATCTATTAGATAGTTAATACTCGACTAGGATCGCTTGTTTGTGTGTTTCAATAATGGATGTTCCATTCTTAACTCAAATGCGGGCTACCTACTATCTTATTTTAATATTTTGTAGTATGCATTTTAAACTTAAATTTTTATTAGTGAACTAGGTGCGTAACATATTTCAAGGAGTGACCTTCACACGCTCCACACTGCAAAGTTTTCTGCTTGGTTTGTTTTTGACCCAGTATAGGTTGCATACTGGGTTTTCTGTGACTTCAAGGGATACCACAGAGTTTTATTTTTATAGTAAAAAATTGCCTACAGATACATTTTTTTAAACATTTTTGATAGGAGAGAGAAAATGGCAGTTTGTTGATAATTTTAAAGATCAGCATTGAGTCCACCCTTGTGCAGTGAAATAATGAATGCTTTTTTTTTTCCTAGTGAGGAGGTTTTATTTTCAGATATGGATCAGTTTATCAGAATTGGAAATGAACATGCGATAGCCATAGCTGCCATTTAAAGATATTCTCCAGGTAGAGTGTCATGGCCAGTTGTAGTACGGTTTAATTTTGTGAGGTATGTTTCTATTGTATTTGTGGGAACTGCTTGGAAGGAGAAATGCTGAAGGAGGTTGTTTTACTTAATATGGATTTCAAGAGTTTGATTGGTCACCTGGCTGGTTAATGACTGTACTGTCTGTATTAAGTGGGTATGACTTGGTTAGCTATGGTATCATTCTGTTTCTGTGTGTTTGGTGTTGGCTGTGTAGCTTGTCAGGATTTAACATGTTATTGACTGAGGCCAATAGAAGTTTTAGATTCTTAGTTTGTATGTTTAGACTGGTCAAGTAATAGGTTTTCTTATCTTTATTATATTGTTTTTTTGGTTTCTTAATTGTTTAAATGTTTGTGAAGTAGGAGCTGTTTTATTTTTGTTCAGTCTTTCCCTACTGCTTGTTCCATGAGTTGTTTATTTGTAAAGGATATCCATTTGGTAGGGTTGGCTTTGACTCCTTTTACTCTGTGGATGTCTAGTGTGTTTAAGACATCTAGGATGATTTTGTTGAACTCGGGGACAGCAACATTTATGGGGACAGTCTTTAGTGACAAACAGTTAAGGAGTTGTAGTATATTAACAAAAGTGTCTTCATGAAACATAGTAAGTTTTCTTACCAGGCTTGATCTGTTTTGGGGCTGTTGTTTTGCCACCTTATGGTGTAGATTGATAAGTGATACCCTAGTCTTTCTGACAGAGTTCCATGGGATGATATGTGATTCAGAGAGGAAGTTAGGGTCTAAATCAGGGGTTGATTGGCTGCGGTTTTGTTACATCTAGGTGGTGTGGTTATAAGTTATGTGGGCTTGTACAGATGTATATTATTGTTTGGATTTTCAGATTCTATGGTTCACCAATCTATATTAACATCACTTAATATTATGGTTTCATACGGGATTTTTGAGGAGTCCTAGTAGAGAATATCTACAAGGGTTTTATCATTGTTACCTAGAGGTATGTATATACCCATGATTGCAATTGTCTTGTGAGTGTTTAATTTTAGCAATGTTAGTATGATTTCTGAGTTAGAAAAAGCTGTCAAGCTGTAGTGGAAAAGGGAGACATTTAGTGAGATTTTGTCAATGTTATATAGACAGCACACATCAGTTCTGATGTAAAGATAGCTGCCGTATGACAAAACCATTTTATTTTTGTTTGGCAGTAGTCAGATCACTGTAGCAATGGAAAAGCAGTAGATTAGAATGCAGAAGGCACTGGAAGGGTGAAGGAGGGTGGCCTAATGGTTAAGGTGTTTGCCTTACAAGCACACAGTGCAAGGTTTGAGTCTCACAAGGGATAACTGGCTAGGCTTAAAATAGCTCACAAGGGCAGTTAGCCTAGTATGAACCTATTGTGACACCCCTGGCAAACCATTATAGAAAGCAACCGCTTTTATAGCTGGTGTTGAGCAATTAACATGGATGCAGAACAGGTTTTATTTCATGTACCGAATGTAGACACTAAGAAGCCATGGAGAACATGTAACTGGCATATACAGTGTAATCTAACTAGCAAGACAGTGGCTAGCTTGTTATGTGGTCCTTAGAGTACAAGGACTACTCTTTTAGGTAATGACACCATCACTTTCCAGCAAAGATCAGGTACATATCTAAGTAGTTTGTGAGTCCTAAGCACTCAAAAACCATTGCCTCAAAGCCAGGGACTGGAGGGCCTTGTAGCTTATGTAGACTGCTTCTCATGTTCAAACTTGAATGCGTTTGGGCAAACAACCATGGAGAAGGAAAGGGCTGGATGTTTTAGAACTAGGGAGGGGGCTTAGGCTATGGAGCAAAAGGTGGATTTTAGGATTAGAGCGTTTTACAGTTAAGGGGAATTTATGTTTAGGGAGGGGTTGGAGTTTTAAGCTTAGGGGGCAATCAGCGAGTATAGGGTTAGGGAGGAAAAATGGTGGTTACAGAGGAGTCTGCTTGGGAATTGTGTGGAATTTTTAGGTTTAGGATTTAGGCTGAGGTCAGACATGTATATTAAAGGATCAGGTGTTGGGAGGGCTATGTAGAAATGGGAGATCGGGCTAGTGGGAGTTGAAGCACTAACTTTTCTATGCAGGTGGCAGTGAGGAGATGTATTGCAAGCTACTAGCACTTGAACACAAATCATAGCCCAAAGGTCATATTTCTGCATTCATTCATGTTCACTTATTTTCCAGATCAACTTTATCCTTGTCATGGTCATAGTAGAACCAAGACCTTTTCTGTCAGGAAATGCATGTGCAAGGGAAAAAAGTAATCTTACAGGAGGCACCAACCAGCTGAAGTATTTATGAACACACACATTTTCCCAAACCTCACAGCTAAAACTACAGACTGTTTGGATGATTGTTAATTCAAACTTTCACCATATCTTTGGAATGTGCATGGAAACTGAAGGCAGTCAGAAAATTATACACATGGACAAAGGATATGTAGACTCCACATAGTAGGCACCCTAGCTGAAAACTGTACATGGGAACCAAGTCTGTATGGTTGATGTGATTATACTCTTACAAAACCACATTTCTTGAGCAATATTGTAGTTAACTGCTTATTCAAGAAGCAAGTTTTGGTAACTGTCATCAGTGTGTTACAATACTTATTATAGGTATGTTTATAATTTGTTTAGAGGACAGTTATTCTTACATTTCAAATAAACTAGTTTCCCTTCAATGTACAAAAAAATGTGGAAACCCTCAAAGTCATAAGAGAATGTTAACATTAGGGGTACTTTGTAGTCCTCCATAAAATGCAGAAGAGTCAATGTTATAAAGACAGCACACATCAGTTCTGATGTAAAGATAGCTGTTGTATGACAAAACCATTTTATTTTTGTTTGGCAGTAGTCAGATCACTGTACCAATGGAAAAGCAGTAGATTAGAATGCAGAAGGCAATGCAGAAATGTTTAATGATTTTCTAAATTCTGCATGAAAACTGGAGTACTACTGACACTGCTAAGCTCAACATTTTGCTGTGAAATGACAGGCTTAGCTTTGCCGAAAAGAATTACTATAATTAAAGTTGTTTATTCCTGAGGCATGTTGTCCAGATCAGTAATCCAGTTATGCCTGTCACATTAAGAGTGCTTGTAGAATATGCAGATTAGTGCCATTTGCTGAAGAGAATTAAGATTTCACTCAGGAGATGATTCATACAAGCTAGAAGACCCAAGTAACACAGCATAATTTTACACACACACACACACACACACACACACACACACACACACACACATGAAAACATACTGTTAGAATTTTAGTCCATGCTTGTCACTGTATCTAGGTGTTTATCAGATCTCTATTACTGTCATCGCTTGCTGCAGTAGCAATTAGCATGCAGGTAGCTGGCCTAGAAAACTGCATATTTCTGATTCATGAGGGTGTGTCCCCTGTAGCTTAATTTTATTCCAATATTTTCGCCTCAACTGTTCCTCTAGGAATGCAATAAATATGTTTGATACCATTTCTGTAAAGAGGGAATATTTCACAAACCCTCCATTCCTCCTTCTTCCAGTTTAATTTTAAGTTTCTTTAATTAAAGTTGCCTTGTTGTCAGATATTATTGTCCTCTATTCTCACCCTTTAACCTATTTATATACTTCTTATGTCAGACATAACAAGAATACGTCTCCTTGTGAACAAGAGTTCTGCATTTAGTGTGGAATAATGCGAAAATTAAGTAAACTGCCATGATGATCCTGTTTTCTGCAGCAAGAAGCATATTTTACATTTTTTATACTTTGAGATAGCTTATTTCATTTTTTTTTTTAATTTTATAGCAGGACCATCAACTTCAAGAATGTAAAATGCATTCAAGTATGAACAAGTAAATTACAAGTTCATTTTGAATGTTATGTGGATGTGGGGTTGAAGTCCACCACAATCCATGTAAGAGGAGTTTCACCTTATTGTACTTGTTACAGAATAATCAACTTCCTGGCTGCCATACCTCAAGGAAAGACAAACTTCCTCCAGCAGCATCATTCAAACGAATGTTTTTCACACACAATGAGGCTGACAATAGTGGTTAGCTGACCACAGTTGTTAGTGCAACTGGTACATACTACCCCTTTTCTTGATGTAGTACCACAGACGTCCCTAGCACAGTATAGTCTTGATAAAAGATCACGAATGGCACTCTATAATGATATAAATGCTTCTCATTTTACAAATAAAGTGTTTATTTAGATGTTCTCACTGTATATACTTCCATTTTGAGTGAAGCACCATCTGAAGAACTGTAGATGTATCAAACAGGTCAGTGAGTGCACCAGCCACTGGCCTGAATACACTAAAAGGAAACAAAAGAGGTCCTTGTTTTTCAAGGATAGCTTTAAAAAAAACAACTTTTTTATGCCACGGTGCATCTTCTTCTTTTCAAAATGGATCCTTACACTGCCAGATATAATGAGGCAAGGCTTATGTGTTTTATCCTTTTACATTTCTATGGTATTCAGCTTCCTCATGGACACAGTGTCAGAACTATATAATAAAAACTAAACAATTTGATTTTTATAAGTTAAAATACAAAATTGTTTATCATGGTGTAGTTGAGGCCTGAAGTAATTTCTTATCCAGGCTATTGGAATTGGTGGAAACTTGAAAATCAGTGAGAAACACAATTGAAAACAAAACATTTTCATTCTGGATGCATTGCCTAGAAATTTGCAATTTTCTTTCTGTTAATCTTTTTTTGGAACCATCTTTATTAATCTCATAGATATACAGACCAGCATCATATATTACCACAGAAGGCTTTGTGCATCATAGAATGGCATACAAAGTGCTTTTAGAT
This sequence comes from Protopterus annectens, assembly GCF_019279795.1. Lineage (NCBI taxonomy): Eukaryota > Metazoa > Chordata > Ceratodontiformes > Protopteridae > Protopterus > Protopterus annectens. Next base: position 737,948,366 of record NC_056732.1, read on the forward strand.
TCATAAACCCACTAATTTAGTTGAGGGAGATCATATAGGACCCCTTATGTGATCATCCTGTGTTGTATACAAACCACCTACCCCCACTATATTAAATAACCAGTCCCTGCTAGTGTGCTGTTCACTATAGCAGTGCCAGTTCAGTACCCAATGATCATGGTGGTATAAGCTACAGGTCTGCAACAGTGCACTACATAACAGTGCTGCACTGACAAAGATCATGATCCCCTTCTTCCGACCTGTTTTGTGAATTACCCATGAAGCATATGTTTCTCAGCACAGAGTACAGTGTACAGGCACCAGAAAAAAACAAAACAAAACAAATGAAAAAAATGACACCTCTTAATTATGGAAGGAAATTCCTTACTAGCAAATGGGTCCTTTACAGAGCAGATAAGTCTGCTGCAAAAGGCAACCTTGTCCACTTCCACACTTTAATGCTGAAGAGCTTTTGCCAACAGGAGTGCTGATAGTATCATATCTTCTCATTACTATATGTAGTAATAACCCACAACCCTGCCCACACTTATCATATTAGCAGCATACAGCATGAGTGAGTAAGGCAGCTAACTTCTGTACAAGATAGGTTAATAAATTAGCACTAGACTAACTACCCCTAGTGGCCATTTTAAGACTAGCCAATTAACTCATGTGAGAATCAAACCCTGTACCTTGGGTTTATAAGGTAAACACCTTAACCATTATACCAGCCTCATATCTACTACCCCCTGACCAAGTAGTTATTGTAGATACTTGGCAAGGCATGCACTAGGGTATCAGCTGCTGTATTTAACAGTGCTGTGTTGTGCTTTCAGACTGCTTACATATGCCTATCATTCACATGCGCACTAGATGCTTTTCTTTGACATTCAAAATAAGGGGAAATAGATTGTGCAAAAACATGGAATACTATGATTCATGTCTGCTGTTTTCCTTGGGGTATTCTTCACATGGGACACAAGATACATTTGTACACCAAGGGTCCACTTACACAGGAATACCACAGACTATTTATTTTGTGGTTCTTGGATCTGACATTTAGCAATGAAAAATCCATAGAATTAACATTTCTTTCTGTTTGTCTTGAACTGCAGTTTAAATCCAAATTTAATCTTGAGAGGACTCTCCTTTACATAGGAATACATATAATGAAAAATATACAGGGCATGAAAAAAACGTAATCTTGCTGACATTATCTTTTTCTTAGAGGATCATATCAGAGAATGGTTTCACTGTTTCATTCTGTTAGAACAATCAGGAATAATATTCAAAATGATGCACATGGCAAAAGTTCTATACCACAGACAACTTTTTTTTCCAAATACACTACATATCAAGTAAAAGCAAATGGGTCCTTCATCTCCAATAATCAATTATACACTTATGAATCTTTACTTAAAATGTATTTTGTGTCTAGATCTGCTTTGTGAATTTCCCTGGAAGCATATTCAAGCAGAATGTTATGTATCTTATCCCAAAGAGTGATAACTGTGACTTCTAGGTTCATAGGTTCATAGGTAGGTACTAAGCTATCTGCCCAAAGGCATTTATCAGCCTAGCCAGAATGTGTTGTCTTTCGCCGCCCCCATAGATTAGTTCCCTGTGCCTCAGTCCAGCAGAGTCACTGAAGTGATCCCCGGGGTAAACTTCCTGTTTCCCATCCACTCGTCAAGGTTTCTCTTGAAGAGTGTTAGTGAGGAGCTCTGCCTAATGTAGACTGGAATCTTGTTCCAGAGCATGGGAAGTCTCTGGGGCAGGAATCTATCCCTCCAGCATGTCCTGTTTATTGTTGTGGTGAGGTTTAGATCCCTAGAGCATGTGGCACGAGGGGATGTGGTTTTCTTTAGGTGAAGCATATCCATCAATTCTGGGTTGGACATGGCCTTGTATGTCAGGCAGAGACCACCTCTGAGCAGGTGGTATGCATCCGAGTACAGCTGGAGTTTCTTCAGTCGAGCTGCATAGGGCATCTGTTTGAGGCCAGTGATCCTCTTGGTGAGGTACTTATGTGGTCTTTCCAGCTGTTGCAGGTGTCTTGTAAGGTACATCCCAAATGGGGCATTGTACTCTATGATGGGTCTGATGAGTGATGCGTAGAGGGGCGCAATGACCTCTTTTGATGTGGATGCAAACCCTTTTGTGATTAGGTGGGCCACATAGAAGGATTTTCTAACCACTTTGGCAATGTGATTATCAAAAGAGAGATTACTATCTACTTGAGTCCCCAGATCCTTTATTTCATTTTCCATATTTAGGGGGCTACCATCTATGTGGTAATTTGTGGGTACTTTGTTTTTTCCAAAGGGGATGACTATGCACTTTTTGGCATTTAGTTTGAGGCCATGGTTTTGACACTAGTTATCTGTCTCAGTGAGACCCTTTTGGAGGATGTCTGTGTCAGCCAGAGAGTCAGTTATAGCCCCTAGTTTGCAGTTGTCTGTGAACTTGGTCAGCCATAGTCCTCCTGTGCTTGCCTGTACCTCTGAGAAGTACTTAACAAACAGGAGGGGTCCTAGGACTGAGCCCTGGGGAACGCCACTTGTAACCAGTTTAGAGTCAGACCTGGCTCCTGCAACTCTTACTGTGTGGGTTCTGTCCATGAGCCAGTTGGCAACCCATCTCATGACGTAGGGGTTTATGTTCAGGCTGGTGAACTTGTCTATAATACCAGAATGGGAAATGGTGTTGAAGGTCTTTGTGAGGTCTAGATAGGCTGTGTGGACCATGTTTCCTTCATCTATAGCCTTGGTAACTGTCTCAAAGAAGTTCACCAGGTTTAGGAGGCATGATCTGCCCTTAACAAAGCCGAACTGGGTAGGGTCCAGTGTTTGGAGGTTCCCAATGTCTCTGTTAATGAGATCCATGATGATGTGCTCCACAGCCTTGCAGATCAAGCTAGTCAGGCTTATAGGGCGATAGTTCCTGGGGTCTGTTGTGGCTCCACCTTTGTGGAGTGGAATAACAGTTGCTGTGCACCACTCTATGGGCACGTAGCCTGTGGAGAGGCTGAGTTTGAACAGTGTGTTTAGGTGAGGGGTTAGTTCATCCTTGAGTTCATGTAGGACACAGCCTGGGACACCGTCCATTTACATTGATGCTGTGTTTTTGGCTTTGGAGAGGGCTGTTTTAACCTGAGTGTCTGTGATTTCAGGGGCACTACATTCTTCTGGTATGGTTATGGGCCCTTTTAGGGGTGAGAGGGGGGTGAAGTTTGCACTGAACCTGCCTGCCAGGATGTTGGCGATATCGGTCGGTTCAGTGTATTTTGTGCCATTCTGCACTAACTCTGAGCACATCTGGGAATTGCCATTTAGATTCTTAACATAGCTAAAGAATGCCTTGTGATTATCTTTGGAGTCCTTGGAATTTTTTCTTTCGAAGCTAGCCTTGGATGATTTTATGAGGGATCATAGTTTCTTGCTGATGCTGATCAGGGATGTCTTCCCCTCTTGGGATTTTACTCTTTTCCGTATTAGTTTCTTCCTTCTATTGTATAGCTTGTTTATGGCAGGGGTCCACCAGACTGGTTTCCTTTTCTTGGAGGAGTGAGTCTTGGTTTTGCTTGGGATAGCACGATCCATGCATCTTGTAGGTGCCCGTAGAGTGCATTAGTGAAGGATTTTGCAGCTTGGGCAGCGTTATCCTTTAGCATGTGGGATTTGAAACTTTCCACCTCGGTCTTAAGTAATATGAAGCTTGTTTTTGAAAAGTTTTTCACAGTGGTTTCTTTGACTGGGGGTGTGGCTGTCTGTTAAGGATATGCATACTGTAGCCATTTCTGAGGTTATACAGTTGTTTTCCTCTAGAAATCCCAATTGCTCTATTATTTACACAACATCACCATCTTTCAGATTTTTCTCTCCTGCCCACCTCTTATTACATGGATGTTCCTATTAATCTAGAGAAGAAGCACTGTGCACCACACTAGCCTCTCAATTAAATACAGTGATCCTTTGTTTCTCTGACTTCCGCTAGCTGGGAAGTCCACCGCACCTGCTCACAACCTAAACAACCCCATATATCAAGCTATCTAAACAACTATTGCCTATGACTTAGATTACTTAATTCTGGATGCATCAATAACTTGACAAGAATACATCTGGACCCAAAAATACAATCTAGATATAAGTGGAATTAATTAAACATTTTCCTAAAATCTAATCTGCACTAGTTTAACAGCAATTTCATTAACTATGAAGTATCCATGGTGATTGACTGGGCAGAAGTATCCATAGTGATTGGATGGGCATGAGGTATAGAAGAGAATACTAGCCTTAATAAAATGCCACATCCCTTGAATGCTAATTTCTTCATTCTCAACAGCTGATAAGTTCTCCACAAAATGCCTTACAGTCAATGTCCTTCTCAGTAAATTCTCTTATCACTACCACTGCTGTATACTTCCCACTTCCAGGCTCTCTCAAGCAGTCCTACTCACCATTCAAAGAACTCTCAGTCGGGTCCAGTAGGATTTATTGTATTATATTTGGTAACATTAACAACACTAGCTTCACACGTCCTAACAAAAATAACTGTAGTACACAGCTTACTGATTTAGGTCTCTTCTAACTTCTAGGTGAACCAACTAGGCCCAGCATCAAAACTAATGACCGCTTTATCTTTAATCTTGTCATTACTAACAAACTCCAAAATGGAGACCATTTCCATCCAGTCTTAAAGTCTCAGGAACACTGCTCAGTCAATTTTACATGGATTGCCAATAGATCAAAAGCCTTGTTAGCTCAAAATATGTTATAGATACAGATCTGCAAAACACATTTATGTCATACATGATGACCATATTAATATTGATTTGTATGATGTCCAAAATGCCCTCCCTGTCAGTGCCACCTGCAGCATACTTACCACCATTCTGGTCAACCTGCATAATAAACATTTTCCACAAATGAAATATCTACTAAAATAAATAAATAAAAATAAAATAAAATAAAAAAAAGATGCCTTTGGGTAACTAAAGACGTGCCCATCCATCCATTACCCTTTTCTCATTTTTGCACATAGGGTTGGGGTGTAACTTCAACAGTGCCAAACATCTATAACCAAGGGTTACACTGCTGAGTGGACTGTCTTGCCATGGTTGTTCTTCCACACCACACACTCACACCTATGGTCAAATTAGAGTGTCCATTCCAACTACTGTATATCTTTGGAAAGTGTGAGGAAACTGGAGCACCCAGAAGAAACCCACACAGATACAGGAAGAACATGCCAACTCTGCACAGAATGCACCCCATTTGAGAATTGAACCGGGGAACCTTTTGCTTTGAGAGGGCAACACTATCTACTATACCACTGTGCCACCCCCCCCAAAAAAAAACAAACAAAAAACCCCAAAGATCTAGATCCAACTCAAATGCTGAAATGTGTAAACTCTGAGGTTTCACCTAGCCAAAGTGAAAACAAATGTATTGCCCCAAACACAGCAAAGTGACTTTTGCCCTGAACAGACACAACTCTGTTTAAAACCCAAATGTTTTTGATCTGGAGTTACCAAAACAAATGGACTGAAATGCTCTAACAATAAAATTCCATAAATCTCTCCTTAGATTCTTGCTACAGCTTTCATTTATATGTTTAACCTCATAGCACTCCTTAGCTTTGGTCTTGTCAACACTGATTTCACAGAGGCTTTCATTCTTGTGCCTCAGAAAAAGATCCTACAAACAGGGAAAAAAAAAAAAAAAAAAAAAAAAAAAACAACTCATCAACTCCATTGATCTATGGCAATCCAGGCTGTGATGGAATTTATCCATGGTTTATTAAAACATGGAAAGACCACAATATCCATCATATTCAACATATCTTTAAAATCTTTCGATCTAAGATATCCTTCACAAGCCTTGAAGCTTGCAGATATCATTCCCATATGAAAACCTAACTCACACTCAGAAATGTCAGGCTATCGACCCATCTCAATTTCCCCCACATCTTGGCAAGCTACATGGTTTAACAAAAGATGTGACACCTTCCCTGACCTTCTGACTCCATTCTTAAGTGGTTACTTATCTGGAGTGGAAAGTCAGTGTTCCAGGACATTGGTGTTATGGGGTTTTCGGCCTTTTCATCTTGACAATATAAAAGTCGGTTAAGTGAACATTCGGTCTACTGAAGTAGACTACATATATATATATGTGTATGTATATATAGGGATCTACATCAAAGTATCAAATTACTACTTCATTGATTTCCACATCATCACAACGACATAATAACCCTGGGAAAACAACCACTACCTCAACATAAAAAAATAGAAAAAAATGAAACAAATAAAACCCAGCAATGGGGGCCAGGCTGCACTCCCCACAACTAAATATGCCAACCCGGAGATCGCATTACAGTGGGGAAAGGGCAAAGTTCCCCATGGTGGCCAAGTGGTTCTTTTCTCATGGAAAGTTTTTGATGTTCCGGGTGCTTGATGTTCTGCAGTTTCGTCAATGTCATCTTGATGATGTGGGATTCGATGAAGTTGTAATGCGATACTTTGAAGTAGACCCACATATATATATATATATATATATATATATATATATTATACACACACACACACACACACACACACACACACACACACACACACACACACACACACACACACACACACATTTACATATTTATAAAATCTTATTTGCTTACTTACTTACTGAATGCATTTCTCTTTTGCCAACCAATCTTTAAAGAGATCATAATCTCATTTACAGCTCTTACATCCTTCATCAGACACACCCAAAATTCTAATCTAAATGTTATACAAATGTTCAATGACCTATCAGTTTAAGGGCTAAATAAACACAGAGCATGACAATACACTGATAAGTTGCAAAATGTATTTAGACAGAAGACCAAATATAAAATAACAGTATCAGTTCTGAAACGCAAAGCTCATATTCAAATGTTGGAGGGTCAGGATTCAGTTGCAACTGTCACCTGTAGAATCAAGCAGATGTTGCAGAGGTTTTCAAGTATGTTGTATTACCTTTCAAAGTTTGTACCTAATATGTCTGAGATGACTATATTTTGAACAAAGGTTTTAGAACAATATGTAGCTTAGGAATGAAGCCATGACTAAGAAAAATAAATTCAATATCCACAGACCCATGTGACTGTTTTAGTGGCTGTAGTTGCTTAAGTAAGAATGCTATTTTGTATTCTGACGAAGTTTTCCTGAGAAGGACAAAAGTGAGTAATAAATTATTCAAGTACTGTGATTGTCATTGAGTGTTTTTTATTATTATAAGAAAAACACATTAATACTAACAATGAAGTAACATGTTGCAGATTTCCAAGTAATAGTGAACTATGATTTGAATAAGACATTTGTGTGGGAAGTTACTGGCAACCAGAAGAGAACAGAATAGTTGCCTATGGGTCAAGAGAATTTACAGATGCAGAAAAGAAATGTAACATGTAAGTGGGGGTTGGGGTCGGTATAATTGTTAAGGTGTTTATCTTACAGACACAAGTTATGGGTTGGATTCTCACCATTAATGGGAAACTGGCTAGACTTAAAATGGCTTGTAAGCTCAGCTAGCCTAGTACATACCTAACTGTTAGGGTTTGTATATGGGTATAAGAAATTCCATTGATGTGGTAAACACGTCTGGGTGAAACCAGGCCACAAACCCTGGGAAAGCACAATCAGCAAATATTTCACAAGGCACCTCCAAGATTGCAAAGGATGTTGCTTAATCTTTTTTTTTATAGAAGTATAGTAAGAAAATGACATACAGAGAAGGCAATGGGCAATGCATAGCAGATATTTTGAGTAGAACATATTTACTAGGGAAGCATGGAAATTGTTAGAAGAAGAAGAATTAGTGAATGGGAGATACACAGTTATTAATTATAACAGAAGACATTTCAGAGGTGTAATGACAATTCCTTATAAATGCAAATACTGAAAGATGTTGCAGTAAAAAGATGACCTGAGAAAAATCTTCACTAAGGAAAGAAATTAGGTTAATTTTATTTAATGGAAGACATAAGCCATCTATAGAGCTTAATGTTCAAAGCTGATAAAATAATTCTCAGCTGATATAACAAATACTTATATGAATCACGTTTCAGAACAATAAAACATAAAGAAAAAGAGCTGTGATACCTTGGAGTGTCCAATCAAACAGAACAAGTAGTACTGAACCATTTGCAATGCATACCATAACAACAGCTCAATGAAGAGCATAGCCAGTTATAAATCTTCCCTTGACCTGAGTAAATAGACATTTGGTCCAAGTCTATTATTTCTGTTTGGGTTATTATTCCAAATTCACTGAAATAAACTGACAGGCATAAATGTGCAAGTGTGATTAATGCATTAAGGCCTATATGCTTGAGACAGAGAATACCAAATGTTGTCATAGCTGACAATGTCCTCCTGTAAAAAAGTTATAAGATTTGAGTATAACTGTGAGACTGAGGATGCCAAGACAAATGTACACAATTGTGAATTCCATGGATAAGTAGAAGGTTGAAATGCAGATAAAACCTTTCAACTATATTACTGATATTGAAAATCAACATAAAGCAAATAAAGTGCTGGAGTAAAATCAGAGCAGTCAGAAATACTGCTATGATACAAACAAGTGAGTTTGGCAAAATAGTTAAGGTCTTCCCCTCATAGGTACAGGTTTTTTTTCTGACCTCAGTTTATTGGCTAAGCTTAAAATGATCCTTCAAGCCAGTTAATCTAGTATTCACCTAGGAAAATAAATTGCATGGACTAGCAGACCTTCAGATATGAGACCAAATAGAAATACACAAGCCATGGGAAGGTCTGCAGCCAGCAGATAAAGTTGTTGGCAAACAGCCAGCACATTATACTATACGGTTCATAGGGAAGACTGGAAGCAGTGTAGAAGAAATCTCAGATATCTGTGCAAGACAAATATATCTAAGCTGAAGTTCCAGGAAGACAAGCATTCAGAAATATCACAACTGGTCCTGTTGTAAGAAAATAGTAACTGCAAGAATTATGATAGTGAAGAGCTACAGAGAGGGATTCTTGAGGTAATGTCTTCAAATAAAGCTGCAGTGTATCAAGAATTGCCCCCAAAGCATGGCCAGATGTTTGCCATTAAGTACTTCTGTTAAATTCTTCAGTCATAGAAGACTGTTGAAGAAATCAGACACATATATGATTGTATTACAGTTACGAAAACTTTCATAACAGCAAATTTAATTATTGAAATTTGCTGTAACTATTTTGTAAAGTTTGATTTTGATGCAACAGACATTGACAAGTTTATTATAGTACAAAGAATAACTTAAAATATTCATTATTAATGTAAAGCATGTAACTCCATACATATTAACATGCCGTGCATTAAAAAGAGGGATGTTGTGCACGGGTATACGGCTTTAAATCTAATTATCTAACCAAAGTAATTTTCATGTCATAGGTTCATAGGTTCATAGGTTCATACTAGGCTATCTGCCCTAGGGCATTTATAAGCCTAGCCAGAGTGTGTTTGGCTTTCGCCACCCATTTTAAATTAATTTTGCTATGCCTTTTTTTGAGGTTACTATACTGTGCCTCTGTCTAACAGTGACACAGAAGTGATAGCCGGGGTAAACCTACAATCTCCCATCCACTCATCAAGATTCCTCTTGAAGAGAGTCAATGTGGGACTCTGCCTAACCTGGACTGGGATTTTATTCCAGAGTGAAGGGAGCCTCTGGGTTATGAATCTGTCCCTCCAGCATGTCCTATTTATTTCAGTGCTGAGGTTCAAGTCTCTCGAGCGCATAGCTCGATGGGATTTGGATTTTCTGAGGTGCAGCATGTCCATTAATTCCGGGTTGGACATGGCTTTATACATCAGGCACAGATCGCCTCTGAGCAGGCGGTATGCCACTGAGTAGAGCTGGAGTTTCTTTAACCGGGCAGCATATGGCATCTGTTTGAGCCCTTTGATCCTCTTGGTGAGGTACTTTTGGGGTCTTTCCAGTTGCTGCAGGTGTCTGGTAAGGTACATCCCAAAAGGGGCATTGTATTCAATTATGGGCCTGATGAGGGATGAGTAAAGAGGCACGATGACCTCCCCTGATCTAGATGTGAATCCCTTCATGATTAGGTGGGCTATATTTGGGCTTTCTCTTATATCTCAACATCCTACTTTTTCTATCTCCTCTTGTACATTGTCCTTAATTAATCTATTTTTTCTATAACTTGCATTTCTTCTAATTAGTTAATTTATTTGTATGTCTAATTTGTTTTCCCTGTTATGTTTCTTTCTACAAAAATGTATTTCCCTGTTTATGTTTCTTTTTACAAAAATGTATTTCATTATGTAAATCAATGTTCTGTATGTTTATTGTGGAGCTTTTCTCCTCGGGCCTCTGCTGAAAACGGATATGTATCCAGTTGGACTAGCCCGGTAAACAAATGTAAAATAAAATAAATAAATAAAATAAATATAAAATGTTTTTCTAACCACTTTGGCCACGTGGTTGTCAAATGAGAGATTGCTATCAACTTGGGTCCCCAGGTCCCTAATGACTTCTTCTGTACTTAATGGATTACCACCTATGTGGTAATTTGTGGGCACTTTGTTTTTGCCAAAGGGGATGACTATACACTTTTTGGCGTTTAGCTTGAGGCCATGGCTCTGGCACCAGTTGTCTGATTCTATGAGGCCCTTTTGGAGGATGCTTGTGTCGGCTGGAGAGTTGATTATGGCGCCCAGTTTGCAGTCATCTGCGAACTTGGTCAGCCACAGTCCTTCCGTGTTGGCCTGTACCGCCGAGAAATATATACCGAACAAGAGAGGTCCCAGGACTGAGCCTTGTGGGACGCCACTTGTAACTGGTTTGGAGTCTGACATGGCTCCAGCAATTCTAACCATGTGGGTTCTGTCCTTGAGCCAGTTTGCAACCCATCTAGTGACATAGGGGTTTATATTTAAGCTGGTGAGCTTATCTATAATGCCAGAGTGGGGTATTGTATCAAAGGCTTTTGCGAGGTCCAGGTAGGCTGTGTGGACCATCTTCCCCTCGTCAATGGCCTTGGTGACTGTTTCAAAGAAATCGAGCAGGTTTAAGAGGCAGGATCTGCCCTTAACAAAGCCAAACTGGGTAGGATCCAATGTCTGTAGGTCCCCAATATCTTTATTTATGAGGTCCATGATGATCCTTTCCATAGCTTTGCAGACCAAGCTAGTCAGGCTTATGGGGCGATAGTTTCCAGGATCCGTTGAGGCACCACCTTTGTGGTATATAGTTCATATGTTGTATATAGTTCATCTGCAGAGTTCTTATTTGGAATAAAGATCTCATGGAGGTTAGACCACATCTGCTGTACCTTTGTGTTATTTATTATGTCTTTTAATATGACAGCTAGTAATATATAATTTTCTTTCTTTGTGAAACCATGCAATTTTTATATTAAACCTCATGTATTAAAATATTAGAGCAATGACATTGTACATGTACCCTTTTTATACATATGAGAACATGTATAGTTTTCTTTTTGGGTGACCCCTACACCAAAATTATGGTGCATAATTGGGGTTTACTGCTATTTTATGGACTTTTGATAATCAATGGAGTGTTGTTATCCTACTGCTGTGGTTAGCTATCTTGCTAGCCTAATCCACAGAAAACACAAATGTGTTGATGTAATTTCTAATTACTGTTTTTATCCTCAATAACACATCTTAATGTGAGTTTGCATGCATTCTTCAATAGCATTCAGAACTTTCAAGATGTTGTAAGCTCTATACTGGTGATAGTTATGTTAGCTCATATCCTGTAAGACTGGTGTGAGGCACAGATGTTCACTTTAACAAAATAACAAGAATCTCTTCTTTTAATTTTGCTGCACAGCCATAATGTATTTTATTTATCGATAAATAGTAGTTCAGTTTGCTTCCTTGTGGATGCTCTCTCCAACTGCACTCAGTCAACGCCAAGTCAACTAAATGACTCAATGCCATATCAGTTAAATGAAACATCATATTTTAGTACAGGCTTACATTATAGTATCAAGCTACATCTGCATCTATCTCTCTGTCTGCATCTATCTACACCATGAGACACAAAGTCATAAAATACCAAGATATGCAGGCAGAAACAATGGCAATGTGGAAAAGGATACCCAGACAGTTCCAATAGAAGTAGGAGCAATGGGTCTCATAAAAAGAATTTACAGTCTTGTTTAGATATATTACTGATACATATAACTCCATATGAATTGCAAAAGGAGTAATTTCTGGGCACATTACAGGTGTTGCAAAGAGCACTTTTGGGTAACATCTAAGACTGAAACAATACTAATTTCATGAACTTTAATCATACTTTGACTTAGGAATGAGGTCCATTCTCGTCATGGTATTAGAAACCCAAAGACTTTGAGAAATTAAACCTGTCTATCTATATATATATATATATATATATATATATATAGAGAGAGAGAGAGAGAGAGAATAAGAGAGAGAGAGAGAGACAGAGAAAAATATCTATCTATCTATCTACCTATCTATCTATCTATCTATCTATCTATCTATCTATCTATCTATGTATCTATGTCAGATTATCTTGGTTGACACAGCAAAATTTTAGTGGCAAGAACGTCACCCACAGAAAGGCAATAATGCAAACATTGACAGTCAATTGAAAATGCAGAAGGAAAATACTCGCTACATGCAAACAACAACAACAACAAAAAAATAATATTTATTTTTGCAGGGGGGCAAGTCCCCCTTCACCCCCTGCTAATTTTATATATATATATATATATATATATATATATATATATATATATATATATATATATGTATATATATATATATATATATATATATATATATATATATATATATATATATATGCATATATATAGGTTTACTATCATAATAACGATGAACAAAACAATTTCCGATTAAAACACCAAACCACAACAACAAAAAAAAAATGCCGCAAATCACTATGTCGAATCAGCTGAATGAATTCAGCTGATTCAGCATTAAAATCAAATACATCATGTGATGTCTGTATAGGAGCATAGAAACACTAAACTCCTACACCTAACATCACATTTTTGCAGGGGGCAAGCTCTTCTGTACCCCATGTGGGGGGCTTGTACCCCTCACACCCCCTGCTAACTATATATTCCAACTCTGAGATTGCACTACAGCGAGGAAAGAGATGAATTGCCCAAACCGCACTGTACCATAATCTCTGACAGTATTTTGAGTTCATATCAGTGAATGCACAGTGCATTCATTGATATGAACTTTCGACAGGGAGATGTTCAGCAGGATGGACATTCGAAAATCCAACGTTCATCTGCAGACAATCTCCGTTCGTGATTTTCATGTTAAACCATATATATATACTAACTTTGATATCGCACAGCTCCCGGGGAAAGGGAATATTCTCTTATCTGGGGATTGTCAATGTAACACACCTGTCAAGCATATATATATATATATATATATATATATATATATATATATATATATATATATATATGTATATATATATATATATATATATATATATATCAACTAATTGTGGTTGATCAAACATCTGTTGAGATTTTGCTGTGTTTACCAAATACAGGAGACCCACATACATATATATTCTAGTTGCTTGCAGTTCTACTTGTAGAATCTGTCTATAAAACACAATAGTCCATACAGTTCACAGGATTAATCTTGCACCTTTGGACAAGTTGTGTTTTAGTCTTCAATTATAGCACCAATTAGGTTCCTGTGTTTCCATGAGTAAATCCACACTTAGACTCCTGGTATCTTTCCAGGAGTTCCACAGGAATTCTGTTGATTTTCAGATGTACTCACAGCTTCTTCTGGTCAGGGTCCAGTCTCAGCCTTGAAATCTTTCTGTATTACTGGCAAATATTTCTCCCCCTGTGAGATTCCAACCATTTTAACATAATTTCATGATTCATGTTATTTTATATCATGAAATGCTCTTTCTACCACAATATGTCATCTGCATATACCATTATCAGTTTTAACCATAATATGTAGCATAAACACAGCATGTGAAAACAACCACTATGTCACAATGATGCCCTTTCAGCACAAAATAACTGTTCTGTACTGAATGAGATAGTCTATGAGATCAGATTAAATCATCAGCGTTCTTGTGTTTGTTGCTAGATCTGTAATGGTGTAATGTTTAGAATCAGCATTCATAACTGAACTAGTCCAGAGTTAATACAGTAAAGGGTGTTTTTCCCATATTTTTAAACTACAAAAATGGGAACATAGCGCACATAATGAGGAGGTAAAGGGGTGTTTTTTATTATTATTAATATTATTATTATTATTATTATTAACCTGCGTTAATTGCTCCAAAATGCAAATGAAGATTTTTGTATAATTCTGCTGTGACCCCATCAGGTCCTACTGACTTAACTGTTTTATAGTTGTTTTATTGCAGCTTTAGTTTCATCTTTGGAAAAATTATCAGAAAATGACTACTGGTTGAAAAGGGTATAATTTCAGGAGGGAAATGGAATCCAGCCAGGAAAACTTAGAAGGATCACACTGTACAGTAGTACCAGGAACAGGCCTTACTAAATATTTAAAGAAGGTATGCAATATTTGTGGAAAAGACATGAATCACACATCTATTGAAATAAGATCTAAGTTAGTACTAAGTACAAATAAGTGGGGTAATAATTTCAGGCCTATGATTTGATTTTTGCACAACTAATTGTACACCCAGAGAAGAAGAGTGTTTGATCTTACTATAATTGAGCTATAGCTGCAACTATGTTATAATCTAAGATTTTGGGGCTCAAATATATGAAATCTTATCAGAAGCCATTTCCTACTCTATCAGTAATTTACCAGAGCAATGCTGTTGAAAATCCTTGAAGTCACACTACATTCCATCTCCCATTACTGTTACAGACTGAAGGTCATTGAACACAAATCTAAGTGTAATTACTCTTTGAAGGCAACCCTTTCAGATCGCCTGAATGAAAAGATGAACACATTCATTATTTAAATTCATGTAACTTTTCAAATAAAAAAAGGTAGGCCTTGAGTGTCTGCTAGAGAAAATTATACAGTGAGGTTGTCATGGTATGAAAGGGCATTCTGCTCTGTTAACATTTGTATAATGTTAACATTTGAATAATGCTAATATTTGAATTAATTACATTGTTTCACTTCTAGTATAAGTGTGTGTAGCTGAGCAATGTATAAATTATGAGTCTCTGCATAGAGCAACTGGCCATATAAAAATTGTCATGACTCCAAAGGCAATCTGTAGTTTAGCTAGGGGGGAATCTTTGTGCAGGGAAGCAACAGAAGAGAAACCAGAGTAGCCTACATTGTAAAATAGTTGAAAACACTAGCTATAACTTGTTTCTCAGCAGCAAAATACATCAATTCATTAGAACTATTAATGGCTTCCAAGGTAGGCTAGCCTGAAAATCTATACACAGTAGCAAAGGTTATCAAGTTTCCTTCCCAATGACAAAGAAACACCAACCATGTGTCTCAGGGAGTTCAGCAGTATTTTAAAACCTTTAAAAATGGAATTGAATGCTTGAACAAAATTGTATCATCTCTGAATTTCACACGTTTAAATAAAGAGGTCACACGACAAGTATAACTGGTCCTATTAGACCATTTTATGGTTAGAGAGAAGAACCTCCTGTATCCATACTATATCTGAGTTCTTCTGTTTAAGAAGATAATAGAGGTGACATAATTTCTGAGCTATTTATTTATACCATTAATATTACTGTTGTTCACTTTCAGATTCAGATTCATAAATTAACCAAAAACACAAAAACTTTCAAATGTGTTAAAATTAAGAAGCTCACCTTCTAAAGTTGGGGCAAAAAGACAGAAAGAAACTCTGCATACAGTAAGATAAATTCCTGAAATGATTGGCATAAACATGCAGTAGAGTTGATTATCTGAACTAATTGAGACCTAGGGTAGTTTGGATAAACTGTTTGGATAATCAAACATACATTGAACTGGATAAAAACTTCTAAAATTTAGCTTTTTCTGCATGCAGGGAATACATTTTTCAACCATTCGGCGCTTCCAGTGGACAATAATGAATATTTTTCATACACAAGCAGGCTACAAGGTCAAAAAGTATGCACAACTGAATAGGTATAATGTTTACATATTCAGTCTTTATGATTTTTCCTACCAGAAACCTTTGGAAGGCTGCATTCAGATAACTGATGTTTTGGATAATCGAAGTTCAGATAATCGAATCTCTACTGTGTATATATATATATATATATATATATAGGGTCTATATCATAAGATCGACATCTTAAAATGTCAACTCTCAGTTGTTCGAAAGAAATCCGTTGGCCAAACAGCAACACAACACAAAACAAACATATTTAAGTGGGGGGCTTCACCTCCCACACCCCCCTAACTAAATATTCTAATTCCGAGACTGCACTACAGTCAGGGAAAGGGCATGTGTAACACAACGGCCAACCAATTTCTTGCCGTTGGAAAGAAATCAGTGATTTGGCCATTCGGGAAAGTTGGAATTCGACATTTTCGTGTCGAACAAATGAGAGGCAACATTTTAAGATGTCGATCTCATTATATAGACCCATATATATATATATATATATATATACATATATATATATATATATATATATATATATGTGTGTGTGTGTGTGTGTGTGTGTGTGTGTGTGTGTGTATGTGTGTGTGTGTGTGTGTTTGTGTGTGTATGTATATATATTGCATTCACCAGGAAATTAAAAAATGATGAAATGATGTGCATTTGGCAAACAGTATCAATGTAAATAAAGGAATACATATTAAATGTATAGTTCAACTTCCCTGGTTCTCATTGTTTTGCTTGTGTATGTAAAAATGAAAGATATAAAATATATCAATGAAACAAAAGGCAAGAGTAGGCTATAAATATGTTTCTGTATTATAAGAACAGGGAAGCCAATAAAAACTGCAAAGCCATGCAAGTTAAATAACATAGAGATAACTATGTACAAATACAAACAGGAGATTACTTTCAATAACACTGTACAAATACAAGTAGGAGATCACTTCCAGTCATCATGGAACAACTGTCTAACTGGTATTAACAAATGGTGCAACAACTAGGAAGGCTGGACAAAAAATTAGGTCAGATAAACTTTTATGTAGGTGTTTCATATATTACCTCTCCTTCATCAGCTAGTATACAAGAAGAGCTACCTACTAACATTATTCCAGACTACTTCAGAAATGAGGGGTCTGAATTTGTCTTGGAAAGGTAAACAAAACACAATTTTTATTAATATATTCTAACAAGGGATACTAAAATGAAGGCTAACACAGGAAGGCGAAGCAACCTTACTTGGCATAGTCCTCAAAATGAATCCTAGAGACATTTCTGTGAATGTATGTGAAATGTGAAATTAGATATAACTGCTACTTGTTGTGTGACCATTGTCTAGTTTCTCACACTGACCTTTCAAAGGGAAAAAGCATACACAGTATACGTAAAAGAGAGGCTAAGCCTAGAAAGGATGCAAATAGCCTTATGTTTAGAACTGCACACTACAGTTTAGGGTAAAATATTAATGGATGTGGATATAATAGCAAACTTTTATTCTTGTCTTAGAAGGTTTAACTCAAGTTTAGGACACATTGTACCTATTGTGGGTTAGCAGGATAAAAAGGAAACAAATGCCCGTGCAACTTAAATATTAGAAAGAATGCCATTTACCAATCCCAAGGTTAGAATATGCTCTAACAATAATTTCACTGGAAACTTCCACAGAACAATGTTATTCTCCAAACCTTTATCTAAAGAGTAAACTGACTATCCATCAGTGGTAGAGAAATTGAGAACTCTAACCTTAAAGCTGTTATTTCAGAAGTACTGTCCTCTCTGAGCAAACAAACTGAATAATAATTTTTTACACCACTGTCCCCTGAGAATGAAATCAAGGGCTGTAAAATATAAAACACCGTAATTCAGATGAGAGATAAGGGAGAGGGCATATAGAAAGATCACCCTTGCTTCCTAGATTCATTAGTACAGTAAGTCAGGAATGAGATAAGATATACTTTATTTAAGGCCAAACTACAGGAACATTTAGTTGGAAGTTACACTTGCAAATATTTCATAGATAATGGATGACAGATTCTACATTAATTCAAAGATATATGACAAACTCTGTATTGTTTTGAGATATTGGTCACATCTCAACAATGTGTAACTGTCTTAGTAGTATATTATGTTGAAATATCTATTGTCTTTGCTATAGTTACAGATTTTGAGGTCTGCATTATTCCTATGTTATAAAATTAGCTCAGATATTTAGTGCAATTACTATGCCTGTTATTGATTGTAAGTAATATTCATACTTGCTTCTCTTGCATTTTGGATATACGCAATACATTGAATATTATTTGTATGTAAACTATAACCAGAATTATCAGTCTTTCTCTGTACCATTTGGCTTGTGGCTAAAAAGAGTATCCAAATCAGTCTATATAACTATTAACTAATAACATGCATAAAAAAAATAACTGACTTATTCTAAATAATGAAGCAACACCTACAACAGCTGACTAGGAAAAACTGTCAAGGAAGTAGTTCCACCTGGTTCATACATAAACCAGCTCAAATAAATAAGTGCTTATAAACTGTAAATCCTCAGACAGATTTACAAACCAACAGAAATAGTACACAAGAAGGCACAACATTCAAAACAAAAAGGTAGTCGTGGGCATCCCAAAATCCAATAGAAAGTGATTGTGATAACCAATACATTCAGGAGGATGCATCTTTAAACTTGAATATAAAGCCAAGACCATAGCACCCCTTAGGGCAACCATTGCTCATTTTAAGTGTCACTCAGAAGTAAACACAGCTAGGTTTATGTTATATGAGAGTAAGTGAGTCATGATGGGAGGGGAATACACAGCTGCAGTCCTCATGTAATAAATGAGTCATACATTCTGATCATACCTTCCCTTAATACCTATCTATGACAATGAAGCTAAGCTAAAGATAAACTGGAATTAAAAATCTTACATTTCCAGACAAAAAGGCAATGTTACAGCTAATGCAGATAACAAGCAATGAAGTAATACAGTATTAATACAATTATTAAAACAACCAAAAGCATGTGACCATCAGTGCTTGCAATGTCGATAGAGAATAAGTGTGCATCCCCCCAACATTTCCCTTTTGGAAAGCTATACCTGCTTAGCCATTTTAGGAAATAATCTGTTAAAAAGGCAGGACGTATACTTGGCAATAAAAAATAATTCCCCATAAAAAATAATATAACTAGCAAAAATAAATAGACAGACAAACATAATAAATTTTAAGGATAAAATCAGCTCATTAGTAATACCAAGCAATCTTTATAATCTGCTGCTTTCTGAATCCAAAATATGCTAAACAGGATTGTAGATTGGAAAGTAAGTGGAGGACCCATAAGAAATTTGATGTATGTTTTCTACACAGGCTTCAGTGAAATGACAGGATAAAAAAAAACATATATCCTACCTACCCTGCAGAATAACCAGTGCAAATGTATCTGTCATGATGAAATGCCTTCACAGTAAGTGGGGTTTCTAGGGATCATTTGAACTAGAATACATAACATAGTAAACAACATAAATCATAGATATACTGGCTTGTGGTAACTAATGTGCACATCACAATCAATGAAAACAATAATAATAAACAAATATTCAGTACCCAAAGCAGCTTAAAACATCATTCTGTGCATAAACAGAACTACACCTGAACTCATCTAATATAAGCACTAAAGAAAGAAAAGAGAAACTAAAATTCCATGACATATATAGCTATGAGCACTATCTGCCATATAAAAAAGCACCTAAATGAAAGGTCATAATTTTGCTGCATGTGAAAACACAAATAACAGATGAGCATAACTCCCCTCAGTGAGAAAAAGCTTTGATGTAAAAAACTGATAAGAGTTGAAGCTGAAATGTAATCTTGCTGCTTTACACTCAGCCTGAAAATGCTAGAACACGTTAATAAATGATTTCTTGAAGTAAAATCATACTATGCATACATCCAAGACTGGTTTACTATATTCAGTTGTAGAACGTATACAATGCTTTCACTATATACATAATGATAATTTTTTTGCTGTTAAACACAAACTTTAAGGTGGAAGGATAAAGAAAAGAAAAGCTATCTGTTTTTAGTGCACAACTAGACACACTGGCCAAAAGCATTATCATCTTTGTGCTAATTATTTTATTTTTTATCTTTTTTTATTTAACATTTGTTGACCGGGAAAGTCTGACTAGGTTCCACAGATCCTGTTTTCAGTGGAGGCCCTGGAGAAATGCTCCAGAAGCATGTCTTTGGAATGTGGGAGGAAACCGGAGTACCCGGAGGAAATCCACTAAAAAACGCAGGGAAAACATGCAAACTCCACACAGAAGGCACCCCAGCCAAGAATCGAACTGGAGAACCTCTTGCTGTAAGGTGACAGCATTAACCACTACACCACTGCGCTGCCCAATGGAGTATTAACATGTCATGCCCCTCACAACACTGAAATTGGGACCACTACTGTGTGGATGCAGTCACCATGGAGGAGCTGGCCAGGATATGTCACCCTCATTTTAGAGCCCTGTGGGAAGTGAATGGATTACCTATCCCTGTGGATAGCAGCATATGTATAGTTTTGAGAATACTAGCAACAAGGGCCTTTTGGCAACCAAGTGGGAACATAGCAGCGGTAATGCAGGCATCTACCTTAAAGATACTCCACCAGTCACTTGCTACCATGCTACAGCATGTGGGAGAGCATACCTGATTTCCCAGTACTACAGAGGAGAGATCTAGCACCATGTAGGCTTCTTATGACATAGTGCATTTCCCTGAGCTACTGAGGCCATAGACTGCACCCACATTGAAACTGAGGCCCCACCTGGTGAGCAGGGGTGAGGGTATATTAACTGTAAAGTTTACTACTCTGTCAACTGCCAAGTGGTCTCTAATGTGCGATAAATAATCTACAGTGTATCTGCAGACTACCAAGGCAACACCCACAACTCCCATATTACCAAATATCAGCATTTTGTGTGGGGCAGTTATCCCCAGAGCCACCTTACTGGTCATGTCAGATAGGCCCTAGAGCGATAGCTGATTGCATATATCAGAAATTCCCAGACCATTGCAGACAATGGTTCCACTTATGCGTTATTAAAAACCTGGGTCATTGCTGAGAATATGCTTAGCCTGCTGAAGGCCTGCTTTTGCTGCCTGGATATATTGGGTGGTGCCCTGCAGTATGACCATAGTACATATACTGCATCTCAAAAATATGAAACACCAGCCTGAAACCAGTGGCGGCTGGTGACTTCAAATTAAAGGGGGGCTGCAGGAGACAGCTGAATGGGTGGGGGTCAATGGGAAGGGGTGTGGCCAACCAGAAAGGGGCCGAGCTATGCTCAAAACCGCCACAACTGGAACTTTAATTAACTACGCTGCCCTGGGTGCCAAACCATCATTACGAAAGTCCAATCAAGACAAAATGAAGTGTAGAAGAAAAAAATATTTCAATGCATTAGCTACATGATAACTTACTTAATATCTAGATGGAAACACAAAGGTTGTGATGCATGAAAAAAATAAATTACTTTTTAAATACATTACTGGAATGCCAGTCAGAATCAAGTATAAAAAAAAAACAAGCAACACTCAACTCAAACCACTTCTCCTTGCACTGCAGTTCTAATAATAACTTATATTCAGCTTTATAAAATTACCAAGTAACATGCTGAAAGTAGCAATCTCTATGTGATACCCCCACTTGTAAAAATGTTTCTTATCCAAAAAAGACCCGCTGCCTGACAACTATCTACTTGTTTCATGGGAAAGACATGATCAATGTAAAAAATAAACAGCAAACAAGAAACAAGCTCAAGATACATTGCTTAAAGGATTACTGCACAAGTTATGGACCACACATGATAGATTGGCATTCTGTTTAGTTTATGGGTAAAGCCTGCAAAGATGACTGCAAGTCTCTAACAAATGTAATGAGCATCTGAAAATACTGTAATCCTGTCCTTTATTACAAATACTGTCATATGCATTTCAATACCTAAGGCGTATACGTTATCTAGTTATGCAAATATTCTCTGCATGGCAACAACGAAAAGGCTTTCAATATTGGTAATTCTTTAACAGTATGCTTATTAAAGTTCACATGCATCTTACTATCTCCGACAAGCTTACCTGATGGTCATTAAAGCATTGCTACTTAAACATAGAGCAACAGGGCACTGCGACATCATGCATTTTCTGAATAATAAGAAGCATAAATCAACAGTATAAAAATATGACAGAAAACCAGAACATTCTGCAAAATCAAGGACAGATGAAAAGCCATGGTCGCACTTGTGATCTACCTTGGATGGGGGAATACTCTGCACACTTACACTGCATAACTGCTCCTTGTCTTGCTTGGACACATCCAGAGCCACTACAATGGGGAGTGGGGTGCAACAAGTATGTCACAATTTGAAATGTCTCTGGCTGACAGTGATGGCTCTGACACTCATACCTCACAGCAAGAAATCTGGACAAAGCCATACATAGAAGTGGGACACAGGCCCAAAAATAACGACAATTTTTAAATATTGCTCTTATAAACTTAGAAAGTAGTAGGTCTTGCATTGGTATGAATTTTCTGAAGGGTATGAATTCTGAAACTCAAATGTCCGCCATTATTTTCTAACTTCAATCTTTATTGCCACTAATTTTCCAGAAAACAACAATTTTATGAAAAAAGAGACCGAAAATGTGATGCAAAAATATAAAATTGCTACACAATACAGCTGGGAACCTGTCAAAGAAGGGACACCTTTTTAATATTAGTACTGTTAACTTGAGCAGCTGACAAAATAAGAGCATCTACATGCATTTCTTAAATAAAAGTAATCTATAACTCTGATCATTACAGCTATTTATAATTGTAAACCCTCCACATTTTCTTCCAAAATTGCCATTTTGCAGAGGGATTATTAGGGGGAGAGCAACATTTTGAGCCAAAATTGGGGACAGTTGAGAGGTTTGGATATTCCTAATTCTATAAAGCGATTTATTTGCATGTACCTCTCAACCTCTTAATGCAGGAAATCTGGGCAAGGCCAAATATATTGGGGGAACATACAAACAGTACTAAAAATTGCTCTTGTATAAAATTAAGACAGTTAATAGAATAACAGGTCTTGCTTTAGCATGCATTTTTCTGAAGGTTATGACGTCTGAAACTCAATGTCTGTCATTATTTAGTGACTTCATTCCTAAATGATTTGCCAGAAAACCACAAATTTTATGAGGAACAAACCAAAAATAAGAAACAAAAATGTATTCATTCTGCAAAAATCTGGACAGTTGAGAGGTATAGCTCAGCTGAGGCCATCTTTGAGTTTGCTGCCCTTCCCCCCCCCTCACAAAATCATGGTCAAATGGAGCCTCCCTCCTGCAGCCATTCCAATATCCCATTCCTTGGTCATTTCACCCCATTTACCATAAACACTGTAATGTGCATACTGCTTTACTTCTGTGATGATTTGGATTCCATTTGAAAGTTTTATTTTGCATTTTACAGCACAAACTTTAATAGATAATCTGCTAAACAAAGCAATGCAGTCTCACAATGAAAATAGACTTACGATTAAAACTTCTCTGCCCTTGAAACTCACATTCATTGAAACAGCATTGAAACCCACATTCAAAGAAAATACATTTTGCCAGTGGCAGATAAAAATTAACTTTGGGCTGTTTTCAAAATCATAGGCCCCTTGAACACAAAATATACACGTACTCTTTGATACACCTTCCTGATTGTATTAAATTATATTCCTTGTACAATACAGTGCAGTTGTTAGAGAGCATTTTAAATTTATTGTTTTGAACATTTTTCCAGTAAACAATGAAACAAAATGCATGCACCATTAATGACAAAACTGCCCAATTCAGAACATTTCCATCATAAAAAAGTCTACTAAAACTTCTACAGTCCACCAGTATCAGTAAATATGCACACTCTGAATAAGTAAAAGTCATCTAAATAATTCCACATTAAAGAAATCTGTAACTAATGAAGAGGTTGCTGCTAGTAAACAACTTTATATGTCATTGTTTCATCTAGAAATAAAGTGCCTGTTGCCCTTGAGGAATAAATTGCCTATGTTGCATTAAAAAAATAATAAGCTAGTAATATCGCAATAGGGAATGGATGGCAAACTGATAACAGGTTCATAGTTACTAGGTATCTTTGCCAAAAAGGACTGCAGCATCCACCCCCTTTACAACACAGTACAGTATCAGCAATGCATCTACCTAGTATGGGAGTAGAACCCACAGCCTTCTGCATCAAAAGCAAATACACTTCCTGTTGTGCTATTAACAATACAAGCAGACGCAGCATAAGCAGCACTAAACTTTTGTTCCCCTGCAGCTCTCAGCTCCTTGTAAAATCTACTCAACATTCAGCTGTATCTCTGAACTTTGCAGCACAAGAAATCTGGAAAAAGCCAACATTTATGGGGGGTGGGGGGACAAAAGCCCAAAAACCAGGGACACATTTTAAACATTGCTTGTATAATGTTGGAAAGTTGCTAGAATAAAATGCTGTATTATCACCATACATTTCACTGCCAAGTCTTGACCCCAGGGGGCCCTGTGCAAAACAGTCAGAGCAACATACCACTATGCCAAATCATCTGTTCTGTGAAAGAGAGCAAGACTGAAACTTAAATGGCTACCATTTAGTGAATTCCGTTTTCACCATAGCCGCCAACCTCTTAGCACAAAACACCTGAACAAAGCCAATAATGGGGGAACACAGCCCCCAAAGATATTCGGTGAATTCAGTTCTCACCATAGCTCTCAACCTTAGCAAAAAAAACCTGGACGAAGCCAATAATGGGGGAATACAGTCCCAAAGGTAGGGACAAATTTCAAATATCCATGTTATAAACTTAGAAAATTGCTAGAATAAAAGGTTTTGTGTTACCATGTACTTTCTGAAGGATATGAAGTCTGAAATTCAAATGCCTGTTATTTTTATTTAACATTTGTTAACCAGGAAAGTCTGACTTGGAACAAAAGCCAATTTTCAGCAGAGTGAAACACTCCAGACACATGTTCTTTGCAAGATGGGAAGATATGCAAACTCCACACCAAAGGCACCCCAGCCAAGAATCAAACCAAAGAACCTGTAGCTGTCAGGCAACAATGCTACCAGCAGCACTACTGACTTTGCAAGAAAAAACAAACACACAGAAACCACAGATTTTATGAGGAACAGAACAAATATGAGGCAAACATCTGCAAATGTTTTACAAATGGTGGTGGGTAGGGAATTCAGGCCCTTGCCACCTGCACCCAAGGTACAGGGTTCAAACCTGAGTATTCTCTACCCACCACCATGTGTTTTCTCTAGCCACCAGCATATAGCAACTGGGGCATTTCACACACACACACACACACACACACACACACACACACACACACACACACACACACGCACACACACACACTGCAGCAGTCGTTCCCCCTGACCTATATTCTAAAGCTCCTTTGTAGTCCTGACTGCAGCAGCTAATCCAAGTGCAAGCTGATTTCCTGAAGCATCCAGTCTTCCATTCCAAACCTCCTTTGTAGTCCTGACAGTAGCTAATCCAAGTGCAAGCTGATTTCCAAAGCCCCCCTGTAGTCTTCTCGTCAGCCCATGCACGCTAATGGCTGGTTTCCAGTTTGGATCTGCACGAGTATAGGCTGGAGGCTACAGCCTGCCAATCATGCAGTCTGGTTTCCTTCTTGTCTGTGCGGTCAGCACCACACAGACTTCTGGGTTGGCAGGGTGGAGATGCCTTTCTCCTCTATCCAGACTGCCTAACCCAGCAGTCTGGAGTTCTGTGAATACCAGGAACTCCAAGCACACATGAGTGGAGTTCTGAGGCATGCAATTTTTTTTTTAATTTTCTTGTACAGGTGGGGGGATTTTCTTTTTTCTTTTGTACAGGTGGGGGGGCTGCAGTCCTGCATTCCTATAGCATGAGCTGCTCCTGCCTGGAACACATAAAATGCACTGATAAAGTACCACATTTATGCCTGTTCAAGCTACATCTGAATAAATCCTGCTCATCCTCATGCTAAGCACCAGGCTAACTCCCCAGTAACCCTGCATTTCATCCATGTTTCTTCCCCATCTTAACCTACTCCCTTTCCAGTTATACACACCTCTTATTGTTTCCCTTTTCTCACTTCACTGAAATATTTTCTAATTTTTCTAACTCCTCTACCACATTCTAAACTCCAAATATGCTCTCAAAATGTCTGTACATCCTTCAAGTGTTTACCTAGATGCACCCTATGCTAAAAATGTTAATACTTTAAAATATTTCTGTAGCATGACTAGGAAATACACAAATGCTACTGATGATACAGTGCTTAAACACCTGTAAATGTTTACATGTTGTAATATAATAGACACATTTGACTTTTAAATATGTCATTGTAAATTGTACATGTCTATATAGTATGCCATTGTAAATTGTACATGTATGAATAATATGCTATTGCAAACTGTACTTGTGTACATGTTATGTCATTGTAAATTGTACATGTATGTATAGTATGCAATTGTAAATTGTACTTGTATACATGTTATGTCATTGTAAATTGTACATGCTTGTATAGTATGCCATTCTAAATTGTACATGTATGTATAGTATGCCATTGTAAATTGTACTTGTATATATAATATGTGGAGTGTAATTACATGGAGCTTTTCTCCCCAGCCACTGCTGAAAATGGGCTTTGCCCCATCAGGCTCTCCAGGTCAACAAAAAGAAGGAACTAATTAAATAAATACAGAATTTGCTGACTGTGCTGTAGTGTTACATAGCATCATTTTTGCAGAAACCTTTGCAGTCTGGAGTATGCATGCTGGAGGATAACCCTGATGAGGAGGCTTGGCAAGTGCCAACACCAGGAGAGAACTATGAGAGATGAAGGTGTGTGCATTATATTGTGCTACTGGCTAAGAGGCAGCTGCTGGCGCATCACTGTGGGCTAAAATAAGGCCCATAAAAAAACATTAAAACTCATGCATACAAGCCTACAACCAGACTGTACTTATCCATGCATAGACTGGGCTCACTGTGAGTCAGACATAGGCTATCCATGTAATAAAGTACAGAGGGCAGGGCACAGTTAGCATCATTTGCACAGGTGGGAAGAGACACAGTGTACAGTGTCATCCTCAGGAAACTGTGTGCACGACGATATAATTAATCTTAAACTGGTGCTGTGTGTGTGTGTGTGTGTGTGTGTGTGTGTGTGTGTGTGTGTGTGTGTGTGTGTGTGTGTGTGTGTGTGTGTGTGTCAGATGTTGGGAGGGATAGGGTGTAGGTTACACAGGGCAGGGAGGGTTGCTATTACCATTGATGTACATGTGTGAAGATGTGGATATTGGAGATGTGTGTGTGTGTGTGTGTGTGTGTGTGTGTGTGTGTGTGTGTGTGTGTGTGTGTGTGTGTGTATGTGTGTGTGTGTGTGTGTGTGTGTGTGTTTGTTTGCAGGGACATGGCCTCAATGGATACTGCAGCAGTGTGGTAAGCTCCTACAAATAGATCCAGGACCCAATAGGGATGTATGTGTGTGCTGTTAACATTCTATCTCATAGGATCACCATATCTTGAGAAGCTCACAGGCATTCTCCAGCCCTTGCATAGAGGACGTCGTGCTGTGTGAATATAAGCAATGCTTGATAATTTGCATTTCTGGGGTGTGATTTCCATGCTCAGGGATGTCTACATCTTACTCCATTCATCTCCACACTGCATGGTGGGGTGGAAGTGGTTGGGCTCCATGTGCCTGGCCTTGGACTCCTCCTTCAGTGAAGTCCATCAACAATGGTGGCAATATGTGCATCAGCCATAGAAAGGGAGACTAGCATTCTGCCAGTGAGCACAGGGAGACAAGTGTCATACAAACTGCCTACGGAACATGTATATTAGGTCACACATATGGGAAAATGCAGTCCTTCAGGTCTTCTTGTACACCCTATAAAACACATACCATCTCAGAAAGGACTGAAGTTTTGTTAGCCTCTCCCCCTCTGATAGCCCTGTACATTTAGTGGGTCATAGTCACAGAAACAGGTAGCTTGAGGGTCATGTTTATAGGCACGTCTGACCACAAGCTTTTTGACTGCCCCTGTCTTCCTCCTAATCAATGAAGCTGGCAAAAACCAAGGGTGACTGAATCACAGGGGACCATCCTTTCCTGGCAAGATTGGTCTGTGACAATCTATCCTTCAGTGTCTTAATTTGTCTCTGGTATGGATTCCACAAAACATAGGCCATGTTCACTGACTGGGGAAGGGATCTGGATTCCATATTTCCTGTATCCAGCACTATCACCACCACCTATGGCTGTACCAAATTTTAATTACCATCATTGTTGGAGTTTAAGCCTTCTCTGTCATTTTTGGTGTCTGAGTCAACTCTGACATCAAGCAGTGATATATGTGTGCTTGTGTGTGCGTGTGTGTGTGTGTGTGTGTGTGTGAATGTATATATATATATATATATATATATATATATATATATATATATATATATATATATATATATATATATATATATATATATATATATATATATATACATATATATGGATCTAGGATGTTTGATCAAATTATCAAACATCTGAATCCATAACCACCAAACACACTTTAACGAAAGTGCTTTAACCGAAAAAGCACTTTCGTTAAAGCATGTCACTAAAAAAACCCCAAAAAACACTACATTTATGTTTTTTGCCTTGCATGAAATGTAAGAGGGAAGAATAATAGTAGGTGGGGACTTAAATTTACCAGAAACAGACTGGCATGATACTGGTTCAACAACGTCTGTAAGGAAATTATTCACAACATATGTTCAGGAACATCATTTGCTTCATATTGTAAAAACGCCTACCAGGGAAAGGAACATACTAGATATTGTTTGTGTTCCTAAAGATGTTGCTGTTACTTCATGTCACATTTTTACCAGTGCTGCTGTGCAGAGATCATAGGGTTATAAATCTTAATTTGTTGCTCAATAATTCTGCCAAACTGAAATTTAAACCAATGCACTCAAGATTAGTAACAGATTATATGGAAGCAAAGCTGTCACTTTGTAAAAGTAATTGGAGTGATGTGTTCAGTGGAAAAACTGCAAAAGGAATGTGGAAAGTTTTGAAAGAGAAATTGTTTGAAAGTAAAAAAAAAAAATCAAAACATGTTTAACATCAAGATCTAGGCACACAATGCCAGGAGAATATATTTCCATAACAACAAGATTTCTGATTAAAATGAGAGACACAAATTATAAGAAATGGAAAAGGGAGGTTGAGCTACAACTTTCAAAACTGAAATAAACAATGTGGACAGACAAATTAAACATAGTGTAGAAGACAAGATCAAGAAAAAATGGAAGGAAAGTTTTATATGTATATTGAGCATAATAGGAAACCATTTTATAGATACATGGAAGGAGTAAAGATACACAAATTGATAAACTGTGAGTAGATTCTAAAGTGCATTCTCAGAAATAACATATTACAGTTGTAGTTACATGATCCTATACAAAACAGTTTGGCTCCACAAAGTGGTGATAAATTGTCCTAGTGACATCCAGGTAACCTCAGATACTGAAATCAAATTAGATTATATTGAAAAAGAACTACATAAACAGGTTCCAAACAAAGCACATGGAGGAGATGGAATCAGAAATAATGACCTGAGAACAATTCAGCAAGAACTTACAGAACCATTATATCTATTATTTACTAGGTTGTATAAATATGGGGAGCACACTCACGCACAAACATCCACGCACACTCACGCACAAACATCCACACACACATGGGCGTGCGTCTTGTGCTACACACACACACACACACACACACACACACACACACACACACACACACACACACACACACACACATACACACACACACACACACACACGTATAAAACCTAATAGTATAACAACACAAGATGCTGGGCTATACTTTAAAAATAGATGTCACTGCATGATGAGGGACTTATAAGTCCAATTGGCTAGTGGAAGCTCTGCTTCATAGTAATACCTCTGCATCATGCAATCCAGCCTATGTTATTACTCTTATAAAATAGTATGATATTGATTTTTTATCCACAGCCACTTTATGGTCTTATTTTAGGTATGCAAGGAACAACCAAAATAAAAGAGACAGCAGAAACCAAAAAAATAAAACTAAGAATGGTGTACATTGCTCTCTGTAAAGATTGCAATTGATTTTACATAGAGAAAACAGAACAACTTTTGTGGAAAGGAATATATGATCATGTATATGACATTGGTAGAGCTAATAACAATAATGCACTTTTTAGACATACCCTAACATGTTAAGGTGATAGTAAAAACACTAATGAAAAAATCAAGCCGTAGCTCCACAGCTGTTATAAACTCTCTTTCACTGTATTTAAGTATGTCAACCTTTCGGTCCAAATATATGTAACAAATTTCACAAAAAATAATTTTCAAAAGACCATTCAGTCCTGTTTATTAAAAAACAACAATTAAAAGCTCAACATGTGAGCATGTGTAGAACTCAAAATAATGGTTGCGGTTATAGTAAGAAACAAAATAGTCGCCAGAGAAAGCAACATAGAGATATAGTCTACAAAGTTCTCGGCTGCTGTTAGTGCTCTATAAAATGTCAATTGCAATAGCTGTTTAGAATATTGGCCACAATAGAAATGCCTTACTTGACGTGGTCCTAAAGTTGTTTGACTAGCTCAGCTGCTTGTAAAACTCCAAGACGGTTTAAGATATCTTGCAACCCACAAATTTTTCGTTAGTTTTTATACTTCCTCGTAGGTCATTTATTGAAGGTGCATTTAGCAGATAAAGCTTCCACGACTCTTAAAGCTAGACACAACTCTTAAGGCTAAACACAACTGATTGCCTTGCTTCCGTAGATACAGAGATATTACTATAAGTAGTGTGAGCTAATTCGGCTTCTTTTAAGTCCCAAATAACACGATATGCGCTTTCGTTATCACCTTCTTCAAATCATATAAAATAGGGACTCCATCTTTTCCTTTTAATACAACATTCGTCCAATAAGCTTTCAGATGTTAAATGGCGCCTTTTGTTCAATAAAGACAACAGCCAATAATTTCACTGTTAATGTGACACACCATCTCCTCGTATAATGCTATACCTCCTGATATTTAAATGAGCTTAAAGGTAACTGCCAATGACTTTGCTGATAGTATAACACACCTTCTCTTTATTTAATACTAGGTCTCCTAGTATTTAAAATAGGTTTTAAAGGTATGACAGCATTCAAGCCTGGGGGCAATCTGCTCGTAAATTAATAATCTACCTTGCATCACATAATTCAATATTATTAATGATATCTCCTCGCTTGATGTTATTATGAATCTGCTCAATAGCTTTAAAATAAAAGCTATGGTTTGGAAAGTTCTTAATGTGTACTGCTAGTACATTATGCATCTCCACCTTCCGTATATCATTCAAATGCCCCAAAATCCTTTTCTTAAAAACCTGGTTAGTTTTGCCAACATAAAAAGAAGTGCAATTTCTGCAAGTTGCCAAATAGACTATATTTTTAGAAGTGCAAGTCACTTTGCATTTAAATACATATTCTCTATCTGTATTTGGATGTCTGTAAGTATTATTTCTCTCTAAATGTCCACAAGCCATACAATTCCCACATGGAAAGGTCCCTCTTCTTCCCACTAAGGATGGCTTTCCAAATCCATCCTTCATGCATAGAAGCCTTTAAATTTTCTTTTTATTTTTATAACCATAACATGGTGTATCACCCACTATTTTACAAAGATTTGAATCTTGAGTTATGATGGGCCAAAATTTTGAGATGACTTCTTTGATTTGTTTGTTATCTGTACTGAATGTTAACATTAGCCTTGCTGGTTGCGAATTTGTATCTTGTTCAATAAGGACTGGAGGATTATTATAAGAATTACTTGATAAGACATCATCCATTTCTTTACTCTGAAAATTGTTTAAGGTATAAGCAGTCTCTTGTTCAGGATATCCATGTGTTACTAGATGTTCTTTCAAATCAATTGTTTCCTGTTCAATAACGTCCTTCCTTGAACATCTCTTGGTAATCCTCGATATTTCATTTTTCATTATATTTTTAGTAATATGTCTCGGATGCATGCTGTTCCTATGGAGGTTGTGATTC
Organism: Protopterus annectens; assembly: GCF_019279795.1. Taxonomy (NCBI): domain Eukaryota; kingdom Metazoa; phylum Chordata; order Ceratodontiformes; family Protopteridae; genus Protopterus; species Protopterus annectens. The sequence goes on from NC_056732.1 coordinate 737,980,652, forward strand.
CTCCAAGTTTTCTTTCTGAACAAAGATGTTTCTAGATCACTGTCATCATTTTTACTTATACAAACATCCAGAAAACTAATCTGATGTCGAGAGTGCTCACTTGTCAACTTCAAAAATGATGTAGTTCCATTCAAATACTGCACAAACTGTTCAGATTGTAACTCACTACCTTCCCACAATAGAAACAAATCATCTACGAAACAGCCAAAAAATTTTACACATTGAAGCCATGGATTCATAGAGCTGAGAATATGGAGTCTCTCCCAATCAGATAGAACAATGTTAGCATAACTGTTAGCACAGGGGGTGCCCATGGCCACCCCCCATCGCTGCCAGTAAATGCCTTGACCATATGTAAAAAAATTGGTTTCTAACACCATTTCCAATAAAGAGCAAATTAAATTAGCCTTTTTGTGATTATTGCTCTCTCCAATAACTTTTCTTACTGTTTCCAATCCATGTACATTTGGTATAGATGTAAATAAGCTTGTGACATCCATTGTTGCCAATAGCAAGTTGCTCTTATCTAAGGTTGTCTGCATGGCTACTTTCAATTTTCTCAGAAAATCATCAGAATCTTGTAGTACAGTGGGTATGGCTGCAAAAAGTGGGTGATATACCATGTTATGGTTATAAAAATAAAAAGAACATTAAAATGCTTCTATACACAAAGGATGGATTTGGAAAGCCATCCTTAGTGGGAAGAAGAGGGACCTTTCCATGTGGGAATTGTATGGCTTGTGGATATTTAGATAAAAGTAATACTTTCAAACATCCAAATACAGATAGAGAATATGTATTTAAATGCAAAGTGACTTGCACTTCTAAAAATATAGTCTATTTGGCAACTTGCAGAAATTGAACTTCTTTTTATGTTGGCAAAACAAACCAGGTTTTTAAGAAAAGGATTTTGCGGCATTTGAATGATATATGGAAGGTAGAGATGCATAATGCACTAGCAGTACACATTAAGAATTTTCCAAACCATAGCTTTTATTTTAAAGCTATTGAGCAGATTCATAATAACATCAAGCAAGGAGATATTATTAATAATACTGAATTAGGTGAAGCAAGGTGGATTATTAATTTACGAGCAGATTGCCCCCCAGGCTTGAATGCTGTCATACCTTTAAAACCTATTTTAAAAACTTGGAGACCTAGTATTAAATAAAGAGAAGGTGTGTTATACTATCAGCAAAGTCATTGGTAGTTACCTTTAGGTTCATTTAAATATCAGGAGGTATAGCATTATACGAAGAGAAGGTGTGTCACATTAACAGTGAAATTATTGGCTGTTGTCTTTATTGAACAAAAGGCGCCATTTAACATCTGAAAGCTTATTGGACGAATGTTGTATTAAAAGGAAAAGATGGAGTCCCTATTTTATATGATCTGAAGAAGGTGATACCGAAAGCGCTTATCGTGTTATTGTGGACTTAAAAGAAGCTGAATTAGCTCACACTACTTATAGTAATATCTCTGTATCTATGGAAGCAAGGCAATCAGTTGTGTTTAGCCTTAAGAGTTGTGTCTAGCTTTAAGAGTCGTGGAAGCTTTATCTGCTAAATGCACCTTCAATAAATGACCTACAAGGAAGTATAAAAAGTAACGAAAAATTTGTGGGTTGCAAGATATCTTAAACCGTCTTGGAGTTTTACAAGCAGCTGAGCTAGTCAAACAACTTTAGGACCACTTAAAGTAAGGCATTTCTATTGTGGCCAATATTCTAAACAGCTATTGCAATTGACCTTTTATAGAGCACTAACAGCAGCCGAGAACTTTGCAGACTATATCTCTATGTTGTTTCTCTGGCGACTGTTTCAGTTCTTACTATAACCGCAACTATTATTTTGAGTTCTACACATACTCACATGTTGAGCTTTTAATTGTTGTTTTTTAATAAACATGACCGAATGGTCTTTTGAAAATTATTTTTTTGTGAAATTTGTTACATATATTTGGACCAAAAGGTTGGCATACTTAAATACAGTGAAAGAGAGTTTATAACAGCTGTGGAGCTACGGCTTGATTTTTTCATTATAGTTTTTTCTTACTAGCCGTTGCATTAGGAGTGAGTTATACATTTTTACTATTGATAGTAAAAACATTGGGGTCTATATTATATGCTTGAAGAGACTTTTCTTCGAACATATAATGATTGGTACATAAAGAGCAAATACTCTAAAGCGCGAATGGCCATGTCGGCAAATTTTTCCTTGGGGAAAAAATTCAGTGGACCGTTATCGGGAATTGCCCTTTACCCCAATGTAGAGCGATCTCAGAGTTGGTATATTTAGTTAGGGGGGTGTGAGGGGCACAGCTGATGATTATGGTTTTGAAGTTTGTGTTTTTTGTGTACAGCCCTGTGAATTTTTTCCCTACGGAAAAAATTTGCGTATGTGGCCATTTGTGCTTTAGAGTATTTGCTCTTTGTGTGTTGATGATTATATGTTCGAAGAAAAGTCTCTTCAATCATATAATATAGACCCAAAACATTGCAAAATACAAATTTGCAGTATTTGGAAAGGTTCCAAAGGATGAAAGAGGCAGTGTGTGGGAGCTGAAGATTGAACACAAAGAGTTAACCTGGCAATAAAGACTAAATGCAAGTGAACTGCTAGGTTTGAATGATCATGTTTCTGTTTTAAAGTTGTGCTCTGCGAAATTATGATACGCATGTTTTTTGTACATACTGTCTTGTAAATATTCATTTTTGTTTTCAGATTTTATAACAATGTTGTAAACTGTATTATGTCACATGATTATTTTAAGTATGAAGCAAAATTTAACTATATATGTTTTAAAATTATGATACATTCCTTGTTTTTGGTGGGCCATGTTTGTGTGTGTGTGTGTGTGTGTGTGTGTGTGTGTGTGTGTGTGTGTGTGTGTGTGTGTGTGTGTGTGTGTGTGTGTGTGTGTGTGTGTGTGTGTGTGTGTGTGTGTGTGTGTGTGTGTGTGTGTGTGTGTGTGTGTGTGTGTGTGTGTGTGTGTGTGATTAACATATTTTATTCACTTCCTTTTAACCATTCATTTGTTTAGCTTTCTGAGCTTAATTCATAATTAAATATGCACTTGAGCATGTAAAGTTACTATACTGTATATCTGTATATGTCATTTCCATAAACACACACACACACACACACACACACACACACACACACACACACACACACACACACAAGCACACTGATTATATATACTGTATCAACACACAAACCCACATAGATTACATATACTATATCAACCCACACACACACATGCACACACGCAACCCCCCCCCACACACACTTTCTGCAGTAATTTATTTAGAGCATGACTGATTGTTGAGTATCTGTGTTGATTATACCTTGATTTCTTTGATTTGCCTATAGTGACTGACTCTTGAAAACTTCATATTACATTATAAGTTACCCTTAATGCATTTTTATTATCATTTTAATACCTTGCTAACTAATCTTTTAAAATATCAGTTACGGACTTTCTCTTTTATCTGTATTTTGTTTCATTCGATATGCATTTAATGAAGTTTTATGACTAGACTAGTTTGTCAGTATGGTGTGAATGCTTGACATTTACTTGTATTGTAGTTAGTATTTGCTATTAGTGTTTGCTACTGTCTTCTTGCTTGAATCAAGGGATTTTAGACAAAGTCTCCCATCTACTGTACCAACAAACAAATAAATAAGTAAAGCATCAACCTTTATAGGCATCTTGAAAATATTTAAGAACCGAGCATTCAGTCATGGTCACAAACCCACATGCACTGGAAAGTAAGATGGCAACTATGCTACAAAAGAAGGGTTGGATGGTATGTGTCTGTGTCACCTTAAACATGTTAGCGATTTCTAAGGTACACATCAATGAGCAACAGACATGAAGGTATACAACGCACAGGAGAGGAATACTTCTTCAGTCTTTATTCATTATCTGACTGAATTTTAGAAACCGTGGTGTGTAAGTCCTGAAATTATATTTTATTAATCTGTCAATTTTAAAAAGACATTTGGGACAGATGAGGGAAGCATTTATATTTTATTTTTTTGGTGAAGTATTTACAGCTTTTCTTGGTATTTTTTCACATTTTTTTTTGTAATGTCTTTGGAAAAGAAACACGTGCAAAGAATCCCAGCTTTATCAAGTATTTTACTCTTAGAAGTTAGATAATCACCCTTGTACTCTGATTATCTCACAGGTAGATAGAATTGCAGTGATTATGCAAGATGACGGCACATTTTCTATGGCAAACTCTGATAGTAGTGTTTCTTAAAGATTAAACGGCATGTCTGACTACAGGGACTACAGGAACAGTGTCCAGTTGATCTGTTATTAACAATTATCAAGTTACTTTGTCCCTAGGAACAATCACACACACATTTATTTTTAAACTGTGATGAATAAAAACATGTCAGGCTGAAGAAGTACAGGTCTGATTATACTAGTCAAAAGTTACATGATATAACCTGCACTGCAGCAAAAATAAAAAATAAAACATCAAACAGTACTGAAACATGGTACTGCCTTTCTATTTTCACAAATATTTATATCTTACCCAACTTGGACCATGAATGAAAGACTGCATTATACTTACAGATTTTCAATAATACACACTAATGCCTCATTAATAACACATTATTTTGGAAAACTAGTTACTGAAAATAATGTCTAAGATGCAGCATTCATTACATGTTATTTCTTATTGATTTTTTTATGTTTAACAAATATGACTCAAAGATAAATTGCAGACAAAGTGGATCTAAACTGATTCTTTTTCTCTGAAATATATTCTGAGAATCGATGATTCTGACAGACATTTAAAAACCTGTCTACAGGTGACCTACCAGTCCTTTGTTCTAATCTTCCTGTCACACATCATTCTCAGTATGCTTAGATCAGGTCTATATTAGAAGACCGAAGTTTTAAATATGCGAACACAATATGGGCAACACAATATGAGCGAATATTTAAAAGCTCACAAGTGTGACTGGAGATCACTGTAGGGAATTCTTCCTTTTACTTCAATGTAGTGTGATCTCGAAGTTGATATATTTAAGTAGCGGGGGGGGGGGGTGCAGGGGGACTTGCCCCCCTGCTCAGAGCGATCAGGTAGGTTTTTCTTTTATTTTTACATTTTTTATTTTGCTTTCAAGGTTTTACAGCTTCACTCATATGGTGTTGCTCATGTGGTATTTGAAATTGTAAAACTTCAATCTTATAATATAGACCCCTTAGATCAATGAGAATAGATAGTAGACATTATATTTCACAAATAATGAGAACTCCTAAAACAAAAAAATGGACAAATGGGTACTTCTTGTTTTTTTACAAAGGTTTGCAAATAATTCATGTAAAAATGTTAAAAGTAATTTAAAATATATACATTGAAATATGCTTCTGTATAGGATGTCTTACAATTGGTTCACCCCTTTTCCCTGTGAAATGATAGTTTTTCTAACCAAAAGGGAAGCTGTTTGTTTACAAGAGTAAAATGAAAGCATCAGTAAACATATTGTAAAAAGTAAGGGTGGGTATATGTTTTCTTCTTTAGAGTTTGGAAGGTATATAATGAGTTTAAGAGGTGGTGTCATTAAGATATGTCAGTTGTGCAATGGGAAGCACCCTCACCTTTGATGCAGAAGGCTGTGGGTTCTATTATTACAGATGGTAGATCAACTGCTGAACCATCAGTGCAGTATAAGGGGAGGGGGGTGTTAGACTCCTGAGTCTATCATCCTTTGGGTGAGATGTTAAACCAAGATCCCATCTACTTGATCTGGTGGTAGCTCAGCTGGAAGTAAAAGACCCACAGCTCCTATCACAAAGAATAGGGGAAGTTCTGCCCTGCCCAAATGTTTCCTTTTAGTGTAAAGAACACCTCGGGTCTCTCCTGAAATGAGGCTACTAGCATAGTGGGATTATCCTAGTTAAGGAAGGATAAAAAAATATAAAATAAAATAAATATCCTATACAGATAGGCTAAAAGCTCTGTCCCTGTTCTCAGTCTTGCTCAAAGGTGACCTGTGTCTGGCATACAAGGCCATCTCAGACCCCAGCCTTGATGGAGTTGCTGCATATCTGTAAGTCAAACTCCACTCGCACAACCTGCATAGAAGGCCTTAACCTGGTCTGTGATATTAGTAGAACTTGATGGCTGGATAGATTTGTGTCCCAAAGACTCCCCCATCTGTGGAATAGACTCCCTCTCTTTGTCAAGCAGTGTACCTCTCTAGCACTCTTTAAGAGGAACCTGGATGACTGGATGGGAAACAGAAAACACACCTAGGATGTAACCTGTGTCCCTGCTGGACAGGGGAAATAGATGCTGACTTTGAGGGAACATGGGCCAAATTCTTGGCTAGGCTTATAAGGGCCTTCGGGCCAATAGCCTAGTATCATACTATGAACATATACAATTTGCTTTTGTAATGAAATTAAAATGATAGTGTTGTTGATTAAACCAAAGCTAATGTAATGAAAGGTGCACAAATGTTTATATTTGTTAATTTATCTATATATAAAGAGGAGGTTTGCATTCATCATAGATGATTGGAATGCTAAAGTTGGTAGTCAAAGTACAACTTGAATAAAGGGCAGGTGCAGTTTTGGAAAATGGAATGAAGCAAGAAATTGGTAAGCAGAATTATGCTAAGATAATTCAGTGGTCATAGCAAACAATCTCTTTCAACAGGCAGATATACATCTTTTCACATGGCTATCTCTGGATAGTCAATACCAAAATCAGATGGACTATATTCTTTGCAGTCTGAGATGGAAGAGTTCTATATAATCAAGAAAAACAACACTTAAAGCTAACTGTCTTAGACCGTTAACTACTTACTGTAAAATTTAGAATTAAATTAAAGAAAAAAAGTGTCTAGACCATTGAGATAAGAGTTCAACAAAATTCCAAGTAAATATGTACTTAAGGTGAAGAATAGACTTATTGCTTGTTTGTTTATCTTATGTTGAGTGGCTTAGCCCCACCAGCTTAGTGACCTATTTTCAGGAGGGACCTGAAGTGTTATTTATATTGACTAGAGGAACTTTGGCCAGTGCACTTTGAAATATCCAGCACCCTTTTTGATAAGTGCCATGGGATCTTTTACATTGACCTCAGCTGCCCCCAACTCAGTCAGATTGGGTCTTGGTTTAACATCTTATCCAAAGGATGACCGATTCAGGAGTGCAGCACCCCATTAAGCTGCACCATGGTGTCAGTAATGTTAAACTAATCCAGCCACCTTGGATTTGAATGGAAGAACATCCTAATCTTCTAGCATCAAGGGGGAATTTAAGATATTACATGGGTGGAAAACAATCACCATTGTCCAGGAGGTGGCATCAAGCATATTTCAGCTAGAAAGAAGATTAAGAAATCAAAATGTCTGTCTGGCTGTTTCTCTATGGAGGTTTCAGAAGTGGCTGTGGAAAAAGACAGCAAAAAAAGATGGAGATAGGCCGACTATGTCACACTGAATGCAGACCGTCAGAAAACAGGAGGGAGAGATAATAAGGAACCATAGTTAAATGAACAGTGCAAAGAACTGGACTGATACAGCAGAATGAGAAATACAAGAGATTTGTTTAAGATTGGTGATATTAAGGGAAAATGGCTAGACAGAAGCAGAAGATATTATAAAGAACTGGCAAGAGTATAAAAAAGGACTATATAAAGACACCTACATCACCAATAAATGCACTGATATGTTCTCTGCTCTAGAGTAAGAAATCCTGGAAAGTGACGTTAAGTGGGCCCTATAAAGCCTTGCCAAAAACAAGGCCCTAGGAACTGGCTGAATTCCAGCTGGATTGCTTAAAATACTGTAGCATGATGCGGTTACAGTGCTGCTGCTTAGAATTTACAACAAATTAGGAAAACACAGAAGTGGCCATTAGACTGCAGAAGGTCAGTTTATATTCCAGTTATGAAAAAAGGACAGTGGTTAAGACAGAGCATATTATAGAACAATTGCATTTATTTCATATTCTAGCAAGGTACAGTAATACTCAAGATCACGCAAGCTAGACTGCAGCAGTAGATGGTCTCTGACCTGAGATCTACCATATCTACATACTGATTTTAGAAGAAGCAGACGCATCAGAGAGAAAATGGCTAACATCCACTTGATGACCAGAGAAAAGGTGCTCCTGAAAAATATCCATTTCTGTTTTTCTAACTAGTCTAATGCCTTTGAACGCATGAATCATAACAAAATGTGGCAAGATCTTAGAGAAATGTGGATACTTGGTCACCTTATTTGACTGTTGATAAAGCCATATGTAAAATATGAAGTATCGGTCAGAACAAAATATGGAAGAACTAGTTCAGGACTGGGAAAGTAGCATGGCAAGGCTGTATATTGTCAGCCTGCTTATTCAGTTTATAAGATGAATGTATCACGTGAAATGCTGTGTTACATTAATGAAATGCTGGAATCAAAATTGTTGGGAGAAATATTAACGACCTTAGATACGCAGATGATTTTACTCTAATGGCTGAAAGTGAGGAAGAATTGTAAAGCCTGACAGGTGAAAGTAGAAAGCACTTTAAATCAATTTTTGTTCTGGTAATGAAACTCAAAACGTTGCAGATAAATAAGCAAGACAACACATTTGAAACATCAATGTATATCACGTATAGTCTCGATAATCAGGCTATTAAAGAGATTAAATCCAACTAGAAAGTTATTTAATGCAACAATTACCTCTTTAAGGTATTAGAGGAGAGTTCCCATTTAATAAATAAAAGGTGAAGTAATTTAGAGAATTTGTCAGAGAACTAGGAGAACTTGGGTTTAATTATGATATCAAGCAAACGAAAGGAATGTTTAAATGTGGAGTTCACAGGCAATGCTGATTCATTTCAAAGGGTGCATATTTTGATTTACCTCACTGTAGAAGGATAATTTGTATTAAGGAACATTTTAACTATTTAAACATGTTTTCAATTGTATAGCTTGTTATACAAAATATTCTTGTTTTGTGAGGATAAGACCACCAGGACATTAAACAGGAGAATTTATGTACATTGTAATGTTGTGAAACACAAGATACCACCAATGCAAATTATGGGCATACTATTTTAAGTACAGGATTTACTTTTCAGTGTTACACAGGATTCCCATTAGTAAAATGGAGTGATTTTGAGCCCTCACTTGACGAAAAAGAATTATGTTGGTTATTAAAATTGGATGCCAGTATACACTCAGGTTTAAATGATTATGTTAGCATTCACAATGTGTTAAATCTACTTCCCATGAGATTAATACAACAACACTGGTGTCAAATAATTTGCAAGTCATGTGATTTGGTCATTTGAGAATGAATATATATCATATGGGAGTTATATAGCTTACTATGCCATTATGATGAAGTCTGTGTTTAATGCATTTTTGGAAAAAAGTGTTAAAAGCCTGGTTTATGGTTTTACATGGACTCAGTGTCAGTGCTTCTCATACCATTTGTTGTTTTCATTTTCTTTGCAAAGTAGAAAATGCAAAAGGTGGCTTGTTTCTCAGAATCAAAAACTTAAATTCTGTCATGTGGCCCTGTCTGGACTTTACAAATAGATGGAGAAAAGTATAGACAGTGACAGATTTTATTTTTGTGGGCTCAGAAATCTCTGCTGATGGTGATTACATGTGTGAAATAAAAAAATACTTACTTTTTGAAAGGAAAACTATGGCAAATCCGCATGCAAGTTTAAAGAGTGAAAACATTATATTGCAAACAAAGGTGCATATGTATATATATATATATATATATATATATATATATATATATATATATGGTTTTCTCTGTAGCAACCCATGGCTCTGAGAGCCGGACTATAAGTAAAGATGCGCATTGTAAAATGAATACTTTATTGATGATGCAAGGAGACTGAATCAATCAATGCTTAAGGAAACAAGTCTATGCTATCCATTGCAAGACCCAATAATAAAACTAAAATTGAAGTACGTTGGCCATATAATGCTAACATTAGGAGTCACTAGAGAAGGCACTGATGCTGGGAAAATCAATGTCAAAAGAAGAATGTGGTGGCAGATGCCAAAGTGGATGGATAACATTACTGATATAACCAATATGAATTTGGAGGAATTCGTAGGAACTTAAAGTAGCAGTTCTTGACAGACAATCATGGCTTAGTAAAGTCCATGAGGGCACAAAGTATCTGATTCTACTGAACGACTTAACAAGAACTGTGTCAAAGTACATCTGGCCTTAGTTAAGTGCACAAACCTACACATGATTTACCCATAATGCACCTCTAAGATCCATCTCTGTGCTAGAAAAAAATAAATAAATGATATGTATCCCGGTGGCATGTGTAAATATACTACCCTACAAGGGTGCTTTAATTTGGTGGTTATACTGGTCCAGAAGACACCCATTTGAATAGACTATTTAGCTTTAATTGTTTAGAACTAGGTAGTAAATTAGAATGCAAGTTCAGGAAAGAGCTTACTTCTCATCCTTTTATACTTAGCAGCATTTTCTATTGGCACTAGACAATTCCTGTGCTCCCTTATTGTCTAAGTGACAACTGCCTTGCCTTTTCTGTCTGGTAATTTAAATTATAGCATCTTCACTTACTCTAATTGGTAAAACTATTTCTGTATAATTGAAAACTATTTTAGATATCCTGCTTCAAAATACTGATTGGACCCTATGTGAAAAAAAGAAAATCCTGACCAGAGTGTCTAGTACATTTGCTATTGGTTCACTCTATATATGAAACCACTAAAGCAATAGAGAAATCTAGCATGAAAAAATAAAAAAATGCCACACAACTTAAATTTCTATCAGTCCTTTTACATACATGAAAAGCTTCCAGAATTGCAACTAATTCTACAAAAACTGCTTATTTTAGGGGAAACATGTTGCTATTATTTCCTAATCCAAACAGCTTTTAAAAACTGTAAAGAATTTAAAGGCCACATTTCTAATTCATCCAACTCTAATTTTACTAGAAAAGCTTAGCAAATGAAGGCGTTAGATTTCCACAGGTTTAATTGATAACCATTCACCTCTATGTGTACCAAAACCTCACAACATCCTATGACTAACCTTCTAGGACTACAATATTCCAAAATCACCACTGCCTTAACTTTTACATTAAGAAAATAACCCCTCCTCCTAATATAAGAGAACTCTGTGAATATGAACAATAAACAAGGGACTAAATTCAGTATTTTTAATGGAATAGCACTTTTACTGGCAACTCAGCTGCAAATGAAAGTCACTTTTCAGTACGGTTCCCCAGTGATCAGTGCTAGGCCCTATCTTATTCTCTAATTTGTAAACATCAACTCTCCCATGCCCTCTACTGACATTACCCTTCATGCTGCTGATATACTTTACAGAACTTGGTCCTCCCCTCATATACTACAGACGGTACTTCCAAATGACGACTTACTCTCACAGTGGCTTACTGAAAATCTACTAACTGCTAGAAAAAGACTGTTCTCCTCATGTCCCCAAATAATTACATGTTTTCCAACACATCTCATAACCAAGTCCAGCAGTACTAATATGTCAGGCTTGTACTTGAATACTCCTTCTCCCTTAGGATACATACAGAAAGTGCAATGAAAAAAAGTACTGAGTTTAAGGCCATTTATTCCATCTAAACATCTCAGCACTAAAGCCAGAAGAATAACTGTAAAAATGTCCTTATCTCTAAACTGGAATATGCCCTCACCATAGTAATCATCCATTCTGCCCACAGCACTAATCTAATGCGGATCAGCATGAATGCTATCTGTAATATCATGACCTTATCACCACAATCTGAACATCATTGTACCACACATTAAAAGGGTAACTGACTACATATTCCAGCCAGACCTATATCACTTCTGTCTATCCTGACCTACAGAATTCTACATGAATGTTATTGCCCTGTCTGATATCCAGACTGCAAATCAAAAGTACTCCAATATGAACCCTGTAGTCTGGTTAACACTACCTTTGCTCTTCATTTCTTCTTCTGCCTCTGTCCATTCTTACCTCTCCCTCTCTGTTTTTCTTTTATTATAACTACTGGCTATAGCTGACAACCAATACTTTTCCTGTCTTCTCATGTAGCCTGCAATGTTGGCTAATACATTGCACAAACTTCTAGGCAGAGCATTCAATAAGCAACATTTAATTTAACCACAATGACAAATACTTTTGTTTTACACAACAGTTTTCCATGTTACGCTGTTATGCTACTTTTTCTTGTATAGTGTCTTTTTTTAATTTTTAACAAATAATGTGCTGTGCTTTAGTGATACTCTTATGCACCCTGACATCTGTTGATGTACATACAATTTCTGTTACAACTGATTTATGTTCTAGTGTTATAACACATTTCAGGACCAAAAAGGGTCCTTGGTCCAGTCCACCCAAATAATAAACAAAATAAATACATACGGACACACACACACACACACACACACACACACACACACACATATATATATATATATATATATATATATATATATATATATATATATATATGTACACACACACACACACACACACACACACACACACACACACACACACACACTCGCACATGCACTCCTTTTCCATCTTACCTTTCTAAAATTAAGAGCCCTTCAAAGAGATGAGACGTTGGTATAGCTTTTCAACGTTTCTCTCACCATTTGAACTATTTTTGTAGCTTTTAATAGCACAGCTATCATTTCTTTGCCATCACTGTCAGTACCACAGAACTAATAGCTAATTCATGCCATATTACAAAAATGTCTGAGAAGCTAACTTACAATCAGCTTTTCAAACATGTAAACTGTTATGGCTTATTATGTGATGTTCAACATAGCTTCATGAATGATTTCTGCCCTGTGATGGCCATGAATATAGTCACTGACACAATGTATAACAATATAAATAACAGAAATGTATCATATATAATTCTATACACATTTGAAACACTATATCACTTCGTCTTCTTGCCAAGTTAGAGATATTAAACTATAGTAACAACACAATCTCCTGGTTAGTCACTTATCTCCCTAACATCTGCTGCTCTAGTGGCATAGAGGGATAAAGCCCCGAAAATGGCCCTGGTAACCTGGGCTTGATTAGTGGCTTGAGAATTTGATAGAGCAGCAGGGAGGGTGGGATGTACCCATCATGGGGTAAGAAGTGGTTGTGTGGGTATTCCCCTTGATATGCCTTGATGATGCTGGGGTTTGTACAAGGGGAGGGTGCAGCCTCAGATGGTATAGGGTGGGGGTAATCTGCTGAGTTCAGAGGGGGTACAACATGGCACTGCATACTCACATTGCATCCCCACCCCAATGATGCAAAAAAAAACACATACCCAAGCAATGAGGGGAACCAGGGGTAAGTCTAAAAGAGAAAAAAAGAAAAGATACCAGCAGATGAAGGATAGCACTACCACTCCAGGAATGCCTCAGGAACCACATCAGCCATAGTCATAATTTGGTAATAGCCTGGGGGTGAGGTGGATAGGGAGACCTGGCATTGGACATAGGGAACTGGGGATGTCTGTCAGAGTGAAGCAAGGGTGAAGCACCCCCCCCCCCGAAAAACTTAGCTCTCTAACATAATGTATCCGGTATATTTTGAGGTTATAGCTCTTGAAGTGTACACCGTCTCCTTTGGTTAACCTCAGAAGCAGTTTTTGGTCCACTACTTTTTTCACTTTTTATTAGTAATCTTAAACAACACCTTCCATCTATAAACATTTCTAGTTAGGCTGACAACAGCCTTCTTTTAAAATGAGCCACTTCTTTACAAACTTGCAACAAAAACTGCAGACTGACTTTATAGATATCTGGAAATGGCCCTACAAGGACAAGCTCACAATAAACCCAAAGAAGTAAATTATTTGTTGCCCCTAAGGGATACTTGAAGCATAATCATCACTCCTCAAAGACTCAAAAACAATAATATCTTGAGGTATATCAGTAAATATATTTAGGGTGTCATAGTCCCACCTTACTAAAATAAACATAATGACATAACAGTACAAAACTCTTAGCACAAATAATACTGCAAACCTCCACACCTTCTCTCCCAAATTATTTATAAGGCCCTGACTTAGAATATATTCCTTCCAAAGCAAGGTTATTTTAGTAAACCACTGTTAATAAAACCTGCAGGTTTTCCCAATTCATTGTTATGAATAACTAAGCAAGACCCACTGCCTAAACAGTAAATGTTAGAACAACCCTCCTCCTAGACATTTTGCTATCTTTTAAAATTCTTAAAGTCTAATACTTTCTTCCATTGCAGTCAAGAGTTTCTGTCAGCCAGCCTACCTATTGCCTTGGGAGCATCAACAATGTTGTACTCACATGGAAAAGACAATCCTTTCATTTGTCAATTGGAGAGAGAGCTTTATTTGAAATTACGGATAGCGAGCTGGAATGAACTACCAGCTGACATCAGTAATAAAAGCACAGTGGGGGAATAAATTCCTTACTACAGCCAAGGTGAGCCAAGACTAATTAGCAGCTCTGGTGCATGATGGCAGTGACAAGGATGGATGGGCATGCTTGTTTTAAAGGAGGGCAGGATCTGCCTACAGCTGGGAACATGGTCTGGTGGACATTAGGACGCATCTCCCAACTGCAAAGCAGGCAACATTGATAGCAAGTTGGGTATGAGTAAACCAAAGTGGGTAGTCAGAGCTTGGACCATCTGTGCTCCACTCAATTAGGAATGTTTTTTCCATAAACTTTTCTGGACTGTGCATATGATACTTGCTCCTTGACTATTGCTTCTCATTAATGAGTGGGACTGTTTTTTGTAGAGGTCATATGCTGGTTGGCTGTTTTCTTTCTTGAGAAGAAGGGCCACCTGCTGGGTTTCAGTAGGATTAAGCCACATCCTTTTTATTGTTAGAATTTATAAAGGAGGGGGCTGCAGCTGTTTTAGGGGATATAGACTATGAGGTCACCCTTTTCATGGAAAGGGAAGGCTTTTCTATAGAGTAAAGTAGGATTCATTTGGGTATCCTCTATTCGATAAGGGACATTGAGAAGAATAAATGAGTTCATGGAGTTATGGCAGTGGGCGGATTATAGGAAGTGTCAAAAAAGACACAAAAAAATCAAAGGAAGGTTTAAGACTAAGCGAGCATATTTATTTTATTATTAAAATGATTGTAGATCTTAAGGACAAAATGTTTCACAGTATGTGTCTGCCAAACATTTGCTGTTATTACTCTGTGACATACATTAATAAAGGACTCTTTGTCTACTGATCCATTTTTTATCATGTAAAGTAAACTTTTGTGTTAGGTACTGACTGTCATACTGCACTGTAAAATCTGTCTGTTAACTGTACTTTGCTAATGTGTACTAGTACACATTTACGTCACTTTTTGTATGCTTTGTGTAATGTACTGCCTATACTGTGTGACTGTTCATGCATTTGTTTTCTGATATTCATGGAACTTATGATGAAAAAGCATTTGATGACCAGCCTGCCTACCTGGGCAACAAATGGTTAAATAAACAATTGCACATATCAACATATGCATGTTGGGCACATGGATATTTGACAAGGCAGTCATTCAGACATGATCAAAGCATGCAGGAACATACTGAAATTAGTCTGTCTTGTATACAACTGCTTTTACCAACATGATTAAGTAACATGAATGTACGGTATGAAAGAAACCATAAAGAAAACACAAACACAGTATGGTTCATCAAGGCACCCATGAGAGAGCCGTGTGTTGTAGTGCTAATTAGTTTCCAACACCATTTATTCTTCCAGGCGAATTGTTTTAATTCAGACTTCATTCAGAGAAGCCCAGAATACACAGAATCCCAAAGGACTAACCAATATATATTCCCATGAAAGAATGCTTCTGTTCCATAATGCCTTTCTGTTATTTATTAGCAGTTAGTTAAAGCTAGTAGTCAAGAACATATTTTGCTATGTTTAACAAGAAAACAAATGGAAAAGTGAATGTCTGCAATGATTCTTGAAGCACAGAAGATGACACAAATAAAAATCACTTGATACTAACAGTCCCCACATGGTTCCTAATATCTGAAATAGACCATCTTATTACTAATGTTCTACTATACCTATACCTATACCTATACCTATAACTATACCTATACCTATACCTATACCTATACTTATACCTATACCTATACTTATACCTATATTTATACCTATACCTATATTTATACATATATCTATACCTATACATATACCTATATCTATACTTATACCTATACTGTACTTTTTATACTATTTAGGTTTGCAGGATTTGTTTGGACCTTCCCCTACATGACTAGTAACCATTGATTCTTTTTCTGCAAGTTACTCCCATTTGTAACATAGATCCTTGAGCTTAAGCATATTTTTCTGTTAACTGTTTCTTTTATACACTTTAATTATCTTCATTAGGCATTAGAAAACCCCTGTTGCACACTTTCCTTGCTATATCTTTGTTTTGTGTATTGCATTCATTTAACTTCTCTTCAACCTTTAATGCAGATCGCATTTCCTTTTTTTATTTATAAGCAATTAAAAGACAGAAGTGTCTATATTTTATTTTCTGAAGAAAGATTCAAGATGGAGGCCATGGCTTATGTTAACTGTTGCAAAAGTTATGTAACATAATGCTTTGACATCCATCTTTTATTTCACTGACTGAGAACAGGTAAAAGTACATAGGAAGCTGATATAATATGTAGATATAATTGTTCTGATACAAAATTATATCAATGCTTTAATGTTTATCATGTTTAAAATGATTGCAAAAGAGTTAGGCATGCATAGAAATATGATATAATGTAGGGGATTATGATCATGTCCCTGATCATAACCGGATTATTATGTATTCAAGAAATGGATACCAGGAAATTCCCATTAAGATTGAACATCTGTTATTTTTGTTCTGTATGGAGAATGAGCACACCTTTTGGACCATACATGACAGAGAACTGTTGTTTTTGTTTAACAGTTTTATTTTTTTGAAAAAATTACACTTTATAAAACTAAACATGTCATATGCATTTTTATCATAGTACATTATGTGTCACATGTTTAATTTGCCTTGATATGGTATATAACTTTATTTTAGACATCAGATGTCATTATTTTTAGTTCTTTTTTGGTTTTGTGGTCATTTTCCCCCATCCTCCCACTACTGTGTGAAATGCCATTTTGTGTTTTATATCCCAGGTACAACTGTCTGGTAAAGTTCAGTGTAGGGCGCACAATCACGGAATTTACCCAAATTTTGATTACTAATAGAGTAGTATAGGATATTATACCTCAGCAGGCTAAACATATAAGCTGATACTGAGCTTCATCATGTAGCCCTAGGTTTGATTCTCTCAGTTTCCAACTGCATACTGTGTAAATCTAAGACAGTATTTGGGTAGCAGGAAAAGAGTGACTTGAGCTAATTTAATTAAGGAAAATGCATATAGTCCTTCATAATTTTCCAGCACTGCACAGCCTTTTAATATGCTTCTATCAAACTTATCAGCCTATATTTTTAAATTGCCACTGTTCTTTATTATGCTTTTTTATTTCAAGTCAATTTTTTATAACTGTTGTTTGAAGGCACATCTATTCTATTCACATTACATCTAATGCATGTGATGAGAAACCAGAGCGTCATCTATGTCTAACATTACTGTTCCTCGCACAACATTTAACCAATGTAGTCTGTCGTACATTACCCATGGGTCAGAATGCCCGTGTTTGGAAGTTGTTTATATCATTACAGTCAAAGCAGGATGGAACAGCTAATTAGCATAGAGATTATTCTCCTGCTATGATAACGAGATGGCAGATTTTTGCACTTTGCTTTAAAGATGCGTCATTGACTACTTTATTAATATTGTTTTCTTCTCTGCCTCTCAACATGTAGTTCATAACAAAGTTACACGACCTCCATACCTCTCTAATAATAGAGTCACAAGATCATTTACACCTTACCAATATCCCCCTCATGCTGTACCCCTATTCTCAAGAAGGGCAAAGCAGGAGTTCCAGAGTAAATTTATGGGTAATCTTCCAATCATCCAGATCTAATTTGAAGGATACAAGGATGATAGATTGTTTAACCTGCAGGGGAAAGTCTGTTCCAGAGGTGGAGTAGGCACTGGGTAATAAATGTGTCTCTCTGGCACATTTTATTTGAGTGTAGCTGAAGATTTATGCCCATAGTTCTGGTATTAGTGGAATTATTTGACTTGTCAAATACAGGAGCTCCAGAAAGGACAACACCCTTAAAGCCATGAGAAGCAAGCCATACATCATCCAGCAAGAGCCATAAGAAACTGAGTAAAGGGATAATACTTTAACTTTTCCTGGTATTTCAGGAACTTTAGGCCAATAATCAGCTTGGTTATTCTATTCACTTAATATGTCATCAGCATCATCATCAGTCACAGTTTTCCCAATTTTCTACATGGGGTTGAGATGTCATGTTAAATGTCACTGCTTCTGTTGATTCAATGCCACTTTCCTAACTTCTTTGACAGTTATGCCTGACTGTATTAGTAGCTGTATTTAGAGCACAACGAAAAGCTGTTTGCTGAATTTCCTGTTTGCACTTAATTTTAAATCGTTTTTTTCTTAAAACTTGCATATTTTCTGTCCTTGACCTAGCACTCTTGTGTGGGGTCATTTACTGCACTGTTATAACTTGATATTACTTGTGAACCTCTGCTATCTCTGTAAAAAACAAAAACAAAAAAAATCTTGCTTTTTTCCCACTTTTCTGAGAGTTGAAAAAGTTCAGTTACAGGCTTGCTGTTCCTGAACTGTTTGAAAGTTTCTGTGAGGCCATTTTTGCTTGGGCTGAAGGAGGGTCTCTGTGTTCATCAGTGGCAGTGACTAACATTGAGCAGCTTCCCTGCCCCCTGGAGAGGTGGTTACTGACTTGAAACTGTAGTTTTATTGGCCACTAGGGGTAATTTCCATAACTCCTTCATCTTCCTCTCTTAAAACCTAGTTGCCTCGTGGTTTGAGCGTCTTTTCAGGCTTGTTGGCTGTTGGTGAAGCACCCTCCAAGAGGAAAAAACGCTGAGAGAAGAAGGGAGCCACTTTTGAGATTTTAAGTATTTTTTCTCTGTTTATTTGCTAAGTTTTTCTGCATAGCTGCCTAGCTTGAGCATTTTCTGGCTTGTTAAACTTGATTTCTGTATTAGTAGCTGTATTTAGAGCACAACCAAAAGCTGTTTGCTGAATTTCCTGTTTGCACTTAATTTTAAATCGTTTTTTCTTAAAACTTGCATATTTTCTGTCCTTGACCTAGCACTCTTGTGTGGGGTCATTTACTGCACTGTTATAACTTGATATTACTTGTGAACCTCTGCTATCTCTGTAAAAAACAAAACAAAAAAAAAAATCTTGCTTTTTTCCCACTTTTCTGAGAGTTAAAAAAGTTCAGTTACAGGCTTGCTGTTCCTGAACTGTTTGAAAGTTTCTGTGAGGCCATTTTGCTTGGGCTGAAGGAGGGTCTCTGTGTTCATCAGTGGCAGTGACTAACATTGAGCAGCTTCCTGCCCCCTGGAGAGGTGGTTACTGACTTGAAACTGTAGTTTTATTGGCCACTAGGGGTCATTTCCATAACTCCTTCATCTTCCTCTCTTAAAACCTAGTTGCCTCGTGGTTTGAGTGTCTTTTCAGGCTTGTTGGCTGTTGGTGAAGCACCCTCCAAGAGGAAAAAACGCTGAGAGAAGAAGGGAGCCACTTTTGAGATTTTAAGTATTTTTCTCTGTTTATTTGCTAAGTTTTTCTGCATAGCTGCCTAGCTTGAGCATTTTCCGGCTTGTTAAACTTGATTTCTGTATTAGTAGCTGTATTTAGAGCACAACCAAAAGCTGTTTGCTGAATTTCCTGTTTGCACTTAATTTTAAATCGTTTTTTCTTAAAACTTGCATATTTTCTGTCCTTGACCTAGCACTCTTGTGTGGGGTCATTTACTGCACTGTTATAACTTGATATTACTTGTGAACCTCTGCTATCTCTGTAAAAACAAAAACAAAAAAAATCTTGCTTTTTCCCACTTTTCTGAGAGTTAAAAAGTTCAGTTACAGGCTTGCTGTTCCTGAACTGTTTGAAAGTTTCTGTGAGGCCATTTTTGCTTGGGCTGAAGGAGGGTCTCTGTGTTCATCGGTGGCAGTGACTAACATTGAGCAGCTTCCCTGCCCCCCGGAGAGGTGGTTACTGACTTGAAACTGTAGTTTTATTGGCCACTAGGGGTCATTTCCATAACTCCTTCATCTTCCTCTCTTAAAACCTAGTTGCCTCGTGGTTTGAGCGTCTTTTCAGGCTTGTTGGCTGTTGGTGAAGCACCCTCCAAGAGGAAAAAACGCTGAGAGAAGAAGGGAGCCACTTTTGAGATTTTAAGTATTTTTTCTCTGTTTATTTGCTAAGTTTTTCTGCATAGCTGCCTAGCTTGAGCATTTTCTGGCTTGTTAAACTTGATTTCTGTATTAGTAGCTGTATTTAGAGCACAACCAAAAGCTGTTTGCTGAATTTCCTGTTTGCACTTAATTTTAAATTGTTTTTTCTTAAAACTTGCATATTTTCTGTCCTTGACCTAGCACTCTTGTGTGGGGTCATTTACTGCACTGTTATAACTTGATATTACTTGTGAACCTCTGCTATCTCTGTAAAAACAAAAACAAAAAAAATCTTGCTTTTTCCCACTTTTCTGAGAGTTAAAAAGTTCAGTTACAGGCTTGCTGTTCCTGAACTGTTTGAAAGTTTCTGTGAGGCCATTTTGCTTGGGCTGAAGGAGGGTCTCTGTGTTCATCAGTGGCAGTGACTAACATTGAGCAGCTTCCCTGCCCCGGAGAGGTGGTTACTGACTTGAAACTGTAGTTTTATTGGCCACTAGGGGTCATTTCCATAACTCCTTCATCTTCCTCTCTTAAAACCTAGTTGCCTCGTGGTTTGAGCATCTTTTCAGGCTTGTTGGCTGTTGGTGAAGCACCCTCCAAGAGGAAAAACGCTGAGAGAAGAAGGAGCCACTTTTGAGATTTTAAGTATTTTTCTCTGTTTATTTGCTAAGTTTTTCTGCATAGCTGCCTAGCTTGAGCATTTTCTGGCTTGTTAAACTTGATTTCTGTATTAGTAGCTGTATTTAGAGCACAACCAAAAGCTGTTTGCTGAATTTCCTGTTTGCACTTAATTTTAAATCGTTTTTTCTTAAAACTTGCATATTTTCTGTCCTTGACCTAGCACTCTTGTGTGGGGTCATTTACTGCACTGTTATAACTTGATATTACTTGTGAACCTCTGCTATCTCTGTAAAAACAAAACAAAACAAAAATCTTGCTTTTTCCCACTTTTCTGAGAGTTAAAAGTTCAGTTACAGGCTTGCTGTTCCTGAACTGTTTGAAAGTTTCTGTGAGGCCATTTTGCTTGGGCTGAAGGAGGGTCTCTGTGTTCATCAGTGGCAGTGACTAACATTGAGCAGCTTCCCTGCCCCGGAGAGGTGGTTACTGACTTGAAACTGTAGTTCTATTGGCCACTAGGGGTCATTTCCATAACTCCTTCATCTTCCTCTCTTAAAACCTAGTTGCCTCGTGGTTTGAGCGTCTTTTCAGGCTTGTTGGCTGTTGGTGAAGCACCCTCCAAGAGGAAAAACGCTGAGAGAAGAAGGAGCCACTTTTGAGATTTTAAGTATTTTTTCTCTGTTTATTTGCTAAGTTTTTCTGCATAGCTGCCTAGCTTGAGCATTTTCTGGCTTGTTAAACTTGATTTCTGTATTAGTAGCTGTATTTAGAGCACAACCAAAAGCTGTTTGCTGAATTTCCTGTTTGCACTTAATTTTAAATCGTTTTTTTTCTTAAAACTTGCATATTTTCTGTGCTTGACCTAGCACTCTTGTGTGGGGTCATTTACTGCACTGTTATAACTTGATATTACTTGTGAACCTCTGCTATCTCTGTAAAAAACAAAACAAAAACAAAAATCTTGCTTTTTTCCCACTTTTCTGAGAGTTAAAAAAAGTTCAGTTACAGGCTTGCTGTTCCTGAACTGTTTGAAAGTTTCTGTGAGGCCATTTTTGCTTGGGCTGAAGGAGGGTCTCTGTGTTCATCAGTGGCAGTGACTAACATTGAGCAGCTTCCCTGCCCCCCGGAGAGGTGGTTACTGACTTGAAACTGTAGTTCTATTGGCCACTAGGGGTCATTTCCATAACTCCTTCATCTTCCTCTCTTAAAACCTAGTTGCCTCGTGGTTTGAGCGTCTTTTCAGGCTTGTTGGCTGTTGGTGAAGCACCCTCCAAGAGGAAAAACGCTGAGAGAAGAAGGAGCCACTTTTGAGATTTTAAGTATTTTTCTCTGTTTATTTGCTAAGTTTTTCTGCATAGCTGCCTAGCTTGAGCATTTTCTGGCTTGTTAAACTTGATTTCTGTATTAGTAGCTGTATTTAGAGCACAACCAAAAGCTGTTTGCTGAATTTCCTGTTTGCACTTAATTTTAAATCGTTTTTTCTTAAAACTTGCATATTTTCTGTCCTTGACCTAGCACTCTTGTGTGGGGTCATTTACTGCACTGTTATAACTTGATATTACTTGTGAACCTCTGCTATCTCTGTAAAAACAAAACAAAACAAAAAATCTTGCTTTTTCCACTTTTCTGAGAGTTAAAAAGTTCAGTTACAGGCTTGCTGTTCCTGAACTGTTTGAAAGTTTCTGTGAGGCCATTTTGCTTGGGCTGAAGGAGGGTCTCTGTGTTCATCAGTGGCAGTGACTAACATTGAGCAGCTACCCTGCGCCCCGGAGAGGTGGTTACTGACTTGAAACTGTAGTTTTATTGGCCACTAGGGGTCATTTCCATAACTCCTTCATTTGTCCTCAGAGGAGTGGTTTAAGGCAGTAACTTGTAGTTTATTGGCCATTTTGGGTCATTTCCTGTCTTTTCCAGCCCCTGCTATAAAGCACGCTGTAGCTTGATTTAGCCCGATTTAGCCCGATGAAGCGGAGTTGCTACTGTTGCACACTAGGGCAGCGCCGGTTAAGCAGGTTTAAACTATTCGGGCTACCTAAAGTCCACTCTTCAAATTTTCCCTTAAAACTACCTTCCTCGAACTATACTACTGATCTAATCAGCGTATCCTATAATTAAAAAGATCATCTCTACTTGACTCCAAGTAGACTATTCTCTATCTGTTAAACGTAGCACTTGCTCCTACAGTACTTATTACCTTGATACGGCACTCTTGTCATAGATAGTACCCCAAAAAGGCAACCCCATTTCTCGGTCACCCACGTCCCCCGGAATCTTTTTTAAAGTTTTTTTTGTCTATTCCTTCTGGCATGTCGAGGGATCAGTTCCTAGTGTCCTCTCCTGCTCAGCTGGTGAACCTGGGAATATTGAGGCAATGTTACAATTGCCTCATGTACACAGACAACCCTCTCCTCCTCCCACAAAACACAAATACATGCGAGAGATGCAACTATACGGCCAAACTGGAGGCTGAGCTCTCTCAACATAGGACTGGCAAGACCAGTCAGGAGGAGAAGGTTACCACACACACTATAGACCCAGTCTCACATATTACCATTACAACCTCAAATCATACACATAAACACACAAAGACATACTCGGAGGCTCTGATCAAAAATCTACCAAAACAGCAGAGGCCACCAAAGCAGACACCCAAACAACCACCACCTCAGAACACAACACCTGCAACACATAGACCTCACAGTCAGAGTGTCAAACAGTCACAGCCCTTAAGGCCAAACACAATGCCAGACACACTAGTCATTGGTGACTCCATAGTCAGACACACTGACGTCCCGCTCACCAGACTGAGTAAGGAGAAGGTCACAGTAAGCTGCCTGTCGGGCGCTAGAATCCGCCACATAATGCAAGCACTCAGGTCTCTCAACAGCAGGTACAAATATGACTCAGTCATTGTCCACGCTGGTGTAAACGACCTGAGACCTACCTCCTTGGACTACATGAAAAGAGACATTGAGGAGCTCTCTGATTATGTAGCCCAGACAGGTATGACCCTGACCTTGAGCAGTATCCTACCTTCACCAAGAATGATGCCACAATACAGAGATAAGATGATCAGCTTTAACAATTGGCTTAAACACTGGTGTCATTCAAAGGGGATCCAGTGTCTGTCTGCCTGGGATGACATGCTGGACAAGCCACACTGCTTCAAGGGACGGCTTGCACGTGTCACCCGTGGGATTCGGGATATTGGCAAAGGCTCTTGCCACCCCCATAGTGCCTTTTTTAGGCAAGGCTCAAATTCTAAACCTACCACCCTAGAACACAAAAAGGAAAAAACTAAGGGTAATGCTGCTCAATGCCAGTAGTCTATATCTCAAAATGCACGCACTCGAGGCCCTTATCAGTATGGAGAACATCGATGTCTGTGCTGTGACAGAAACCTGGTTCAAGGCTCCTGAGAGCACCCCAGCGCTATCAGGTTTTACCTCATATCATTCGTTCCGGCCCCAAAATCTGGACAATACCAAGAAAGGAGGGGGGGTATCCATATTCATCAAGGACACCCACACCTCAAGACTGGTGGCAACGCACGATGCATCGGAGACCATCCAGGTGCAATTAACCATAGGCAAGACTGCTCTGCAAATTGTAGCATGTTACAGGCCACCCTCACAAACTCAGGAACCTCACATGGCCTTCCTGAAAACACTAGAGGGGATAAATGTATCACCAAACACCATCATACTAGGTGACTTCAATTACCCTAATATAGACTGGGAACACTACTCAAGCCCAAACACCCTAGCCCAAAAGTTCCTGGAATTCATAAACTCAAATGCCATGGAACAACTAGTCACCATCCCCACAAGAGGAGATAACATACTTGATCTCATCATCACGAACATGGGAGCACAATGTTCAACACCGGAGGTGTACCCCTCACTGGTGAGATCAGACCACAAACTAATCTCGCTGGAGGTCCTCATCCCACCCCACCTGAAATAAAAAGACCACAGTAAAGAACTTCTCAAAAGCCGACTTCACACTTCTAAAGACTAGTGTGGTCTCCTTTAAGGCCCCGAGCCATGGAAAACAGTACTCAAGCCGCTGAATCACTTACAAATGCCTTCTACCAGCACCTGCAGGACTGCATGGATAAGGCAATCCCAAGCAAAACAAAGACTCTTTGTACCAAAGGCAAGCGTCCAGTCTGGTGGACCTCAGCCATAAACAAACTCTACAACAAAAGGAGGAAGCTACTACAAGATAGAGCAAAATCCTTAAAAGGTAAGACACCCTTGATCACTATAAGTAAAAACTAAGAGCTCTCATAAAATCATCCAAAGCAAATTTCGAGAGAAAAATAGCTAAAGACTCAAAAGACAATCATAAGGCCTTCTTTAGCTATGTTAGAAACCTGGGAGGAAACTCCCAGATATGCTCAGAGCTAGTTCAAAATGATGTGAAGATTACTGATCCTACAGACATTGCCAACATACTGGCTGACAGGTTCAGTGCAAACTTCTCCCCTCCCCAAAAGGAGAGATATCTATACCAAACGATTGCAGCCCCCAAACATCTCCAGCGCCCAAGTGAGAACTGCTCTCTCCAAAGCAAAAACACAGCATCCATGGGACCTGATGGTGTCCCCGGCTGTGTGCTCCATGAACTCAATGAGGAATTAAACCCACAGCTAGGACAGCTGTTTAATCAAAGTCTTACCTCTGGATACGCACTCCAGGAGTGGCGCACTGCAACTGTGGTACCACTTCACAAAGGCGGTGCCTCCACCGACCCTGGAAATTACCGGCCCATTAGCTTGACAAGCCTTATCTGCAAAGCCATGGAGAGGATCATAATGGACCTCATAAATAAAGACATAGGGAATTTGCAGACTTTGGATCCAACCCAGTTTGGCTTTGTCAAAGGCAGATCATGCCTTTTAAACTTGGTTGACTTTTGAAACAGTCACCAAAGCCATTGATGAGGGAAAGGCAGTCCATACAGCCTACCTCGATCTGGCTAAGGCCTTCGATACAATACCCCATTCGGGTATCATTGAAAAACTCATCAGCTTAAATGTCAACCCATACATCACAAGATGGGTTGCAAACTGGCTGAGTGACAGAACCCACAGGGTCAGAGCTGCTGGCGCCATGTCAGACTCAAAGCCTGTCACAAGTGGTGTCCCACAGGGCTCAGTCCTGGGCCCACTCTTGTTTGGCATCTACTTTTCCGAAGTACAAGCAAACACAGGAGGGGTATGGCTGACAAAGTTTGCAGATGACTGCAAACTGGGCGCCATAGTAGAAAACACATCTGACACAGATATCCTTCAGAAGGGTCTCACAGAAACGGATAACTGGTGCCAGAGCCATGGCCTAAAGTTAAATGCCAAAAATGCATAGTCATACCCTTCGGGAAAAACAAGGTTACCCCTAGCTACCAAATAGGTGGCAATCCACTGAGCACAGAAGAAGTTATCAGGGACCTGGGGACCCAGGTTGATAGTA
This sequence comes from Protopterus annectens, assembly GCF_019279795.1. Classification (NCBI taxonomy): domain Eukaryota; kingdom Metazoa; phylum Chordata; order Ceratodontiformes; family Protopteridae; genus Protopterus; species Protopterus annectens. The sequence goes on from NC_056732.1 coordinate 738,007,119, forward strand.
GTCTGTCATTCGACACCCATGTAGCTAAAGTAGTTAGGAAGACCTTCTACATTGCCCACCTTATCATGAAGGGATTCTCATCTAGATCAAGGGAGGTCATAGTCTCCCTTTACTCATCACTCATCAGACCAATGATTGAGTACAATGCCCCATTCGGAATGTATCTGACCCGACACTTGCAGCAGCTGGAGAGGCCACAAAGTTCCTCACCAAAAGGATAAAGGGTCTCAAAAATCTGTCCTATGCTGCCCGACTGAAAGAACTCCAGCTCTATTCAGTCGCCACTGCTTGCTCAGAGGTGACCTTTGCCTAACATACAAGGCCATGTCAAACCCAGATTTGATGAATATGCTTCACCTCAAAAATCTAGATCCATCAGAGCCACAAGGGCGGGAGACTTAAACCTTGACACGGCTATTAATAGGATGTGCTGGAGGGATAGATTCATCACCCAAAGACTCCCTATGCTGTGGAACAAAATCCCGGTACATGTGAGGCAGAGCACCTCGCTGGCCTTGTTCAAGAGAAATCTTGACCAATGGATGGGAGATCGCAGATATACCCCAGGGATTACCTCAGTGTCACTGCTCGACAGAGGCACAGCAAAATAATGGGTATAGTTCCCCATACTAAAGGGGTGGCGTAAGCCACAAAACGATGGGCTAGGCTTGTAAATGCCCTCGGGCAGATAGCCTAGTATGAACCTATGAACCTATGAACCTATGTTACAGGTCTCCTCTCATGCAATCCATCCATCTATTTGTTATACATCCTCATTTACTCTTGCTCACTTTCTGTCTCTACCAAATCTTTTTAATCAAATAATCTTCTGCTTTCCTGTACATGTTCCTAAACCACAGTAATCCATTCTATGACCGCTACAACTGGATCCATTTTAGCTTTTGCTCTGATGTCATCATTTCTTCATCTCTCTACCACAGTGTGCATCCTACCATCTATCTCAGGCACTTTCATTACCATCACCTCCACCTTCCTCAATTACTCTGCCTTCACTGCCCAGCTTTCGGTACCATGCAGAAATGCTGGCCACACCACTGTTTCGTACACTTTAGTTTTCATCTTCTTTGAAATCATACCTCTCAACTGTCCAGATTTTTGCCTCATATTTGGTCTGTGCCTCATAAAATCTGTGTTTTTCTGGCAAATCAGTGAGGATTGAATTCACTAAATAATGACAAACACGAGTCTTAGCATTCCTATCCTTCAGAAAATGCATGGTAACATAAAACATTTATTCTAATAACTTTCTAGGTTTATAACAGCAATAGTTAAATTGTATCTTTATTTTGGGCTCTCATCTCCCCATTAATTTCAGCTTTGTCCAGATCTCTTATGCTAAGAGGCTGAGAGGTATGGTTGGCATTTTTCTGTTACATACTATCCCTAATACCCTGTGCCACATGGCTGCATCCTCTCTGAATCTAGCTTTGGCCTCCTCATTCCAACTTCCCTTCTATTCAGCCACCACTTCCAAATACTTGAAGCTGTTAAAGTGTTCCACTGTTTTTTCCTTATATCTGATTTCCCCCATTTGCTGCTATGACTACTGTCTTGTTTGTATTCAGTTTCCTCCCATGTGCCTTTGGTTTTGTATTCCATTCCCTAATAATTTGCTGATGTTCCTGTCTAGATTCTGTTTGTAATTCCACATCATCTGCATTCAGCAGCCTTGTTGATCTGTCTCCTCTGATCTGTCTGCTTAAGTAGTCATTCAGCAGTCTGAACAGCAGACTTCTCAAAGCTGAACCCAGATGCAAGCCCGCTCCCACTGGGAACCTCTCTGTGAACCCGAATATTGGTTGTACTTGTGTCATTGGGTTCTTGTACATATCTTGCACTAATTCTACCAGTGTTTCTGGGACTTGCTTAATATGTCTAGAAAGATAAAACCTGAAGTGGGATATGTATTAATAAATGGTCTAATTAGGGCTACAAAGAGGAGAATGGTAGATAACAGTCATGGTACATAGAAAGCTTTTCTGACTACTGTTGCTACATGGTGATTGACAGAGAGGGAATTATTGAACCATGTTCCAAGATCCATGACTACATTATCATTTGGGAAGCTAGACTATACATTGAGGAAGATAATTCTTTACCAACTGTGACAGCACTATTTTTTTTTATATTTAATTTTTGAGATTTCCTATATGCTACTTGTTTATAAGAGTTAGTTCCTGCTGTTATGAATAGGTATGGGTGGATCTGATAATAATGTCTAGTTTACAATCATCTGAAAACTTAAGTAGCAAAAAGACCTGATCCCAGTTTTGGAGATCAAAGAAATAGGTGCTGAAATTGAGGGGTCCTGGTATTATTAATTACCACTTAACCTTTCTCTTCAATTAAAACATTTACTAATAACATCCTGGTGTCATTTTTATGTATTAACAAGATACTCAAGATCCTCTTCTTTTCTTCATAACTGTGTATGACTTCTTCAGTTTCTATATTCAGAAAATTACTTACACCTTCTCATTTTCTATCTTTACATATAAGTTTCACTTCCTTCCACTTTTTCATCTTCTTTTCACCCTAAAACAAAATTTACACCAGCCCTTCTTCTACTGAAATAAACTTTAGACTCCTCTTACTGACAACTTGCATATCAATAAGCACAAATAATTTTCAGTTCTATAGTTCTTAATCAAAATCCTCCACTGTCTGCATTATTTCTCTATTAAAAAATTAATGTATATTTGATAATCTTTCTAATCTGAAAAAGAAATAAGCTTGTTCCTGCAGAGGATACTTGGCAAGTCATATATTAGTCTAAAAACAGCAAGTGGCTGTCATTGTGGACACCTGTAAAGCAGATCTACAACTAGCTCCAATGTCTATAGGCTAGTAGGCTAGTAAGTTTATTATGAGGGTCTCAAAATTTATTGAGAAACTTCTTTGTGATGAAATTTTAGGACGGCTAAACTGAACATGGAATGCAGATATTTCTCAGTTTACATGGGGGGGTTGACTTTTTTACCAGCACCAACCTCTGCTGTTTCTAGGAATATGTGACAAATGCCAAATACAACAAGCTTCAGGTAGACATAATACATATACATCTCATATGAGCTTCCTACAAATAGACAATGCTTCACTAAACTAAATAAGTTAGTTGTAACCTTTGATTTGGATATAAATGTGACAGTATGAATAATTTATATATTTTATTTTATTTTATTTGTTTGCTTGCTTGCATTGGTTTACCACGTTGGTCCTTTTGGCCTGAAAGCCCATTTTCAAATAAGGCACAGGGAGAAAAGCTCCACAAAAATACAACATAATTAAAAATAACAAAAATGTGGAAAAAAAATTAGTAAGCATTTCAAAGGTATACTATGCAAAGAAAATTAGAGTAAATAAGCATCTTATCAAGATTATATCAATATCTATTTTTTATAATTAATTGCTGATGTTAATTTTATATAAATTACATCCTTGCACAATTTTTCCTTTATAGCTGCATGGTACAGGAGGTTATAGATCGATTTCTAATATATGCAGGCTGATATATGTTTTCACTTCTCAACCTTTCCAATCCTGACAATAATTTATCCAAAATGCCATTCGCCATTATTTTTCCACAATATGAAAGTAAACGTATGGGTCTGTATGACTCTGGGTTTGTTCTATTCCCCTTTCCCTAAAGAAAGGTATAACAAGTGAATGCCTCCAATCCTGAGGCATCTCCCCATGCTTAAATGACCTAGTGCATAGCAGATATAATGCTACTGTAAATTCATGCCAGACTATTCTCATGTCATTATCACTAATTCTGTCCTCTCCCTGTGCTCTGTTATGGGTTTAGTTTGGGTCATTCTTTTTCAATATGATCTAACTGAATTTCTGCATCTGAAGTTACCTGGATCTTACTAGGACAATTTACCACTCCGTTTGTGGAACTAAACTGCTTTGTATATCATTTTGTGAATATTTCTATAATCTGTTGTGTTTGAAAATAAATTTTAACATCTACACTCAGTTTATCAGTTTGTATGTCTTTACTCCTACCACATCTTATGTATCTACAAATTTGTTTCCTGTTATGCTCAATATCTTTATATAAATTTTCTTCAAGTATTTTGTGATCTTGTCTGACACCTTCTTTAATTTGTCTGTTCAGTTTGTTTATTTCAAGTTTGTAAAGTTATTGTATTGTCTCCCACCCTAATCAAGTATCTTGTTTTTTTTTTTTTTGGAAATATTTCATTATGACCTTGTATGCCTAGATCCTGATGTTAAACATTTTTTAGATTATTTGGTTTCAGGCAATTTCTCTTTCAAAACTTGCCACATTTTTTCTGCATTTTTCCACTTAATGCATCACTCCAGTTAGTTTTACACAGTGACCTTTTTGATTCCACATAGTCTGTTATTAATATTCTGTGTATTGGTTTGGATTTAATTTTGGCAGAAATATCTAGCAGTAATTTAACTTTTATAACTTCATGATCACAACTTCATGATCACTGCAAATTAACAGTGGTAAAGGTCAACATGAAATAGGAGTCATTTCCTTAGGAATACCAACAATGGATAGTATGCTCCATTCCCTGGTATTCTATTTTACAATCTGAAGCAATTGTTGTTCTTGAACATATGGTGTAAATAATGTTGGTGAATCAGTATTATTCCAGTCTGTTTCTGGTACATTTTAGTTCCCAGCCACTATTATTTTTCCTTCCCGTGTTTGTTGCAAGAAATGCATAAATGTCTGTAGGTCATCAGCACTTGATTTTGGTGGTGTATACACTCTACACACTTGTTATATATTCCAGGGCTGCCATTACTGCCAGAGTTGCACAATCTGCAGTATTGGTGTTATTACTGAACATGTAATAATCACAGGTCTCATTACAATCTTTAATCCCTCTAATAATACCTCCGCCTGTTTTTTTTTTTTTTTTTTGTTAGAATGTCTGTGTTACAGTAAAAAAATATATACCCTGACAGAACTGGTTTCCAGTCATTCTTCTTTAACCATGTTTCACAAATAATAACAACACCAGTCTTGTGGGAATGTAGTAAATTTTCCAAGAAAAAAAAATGTATTACTAATGCCCATCACATTAACAATCATAAGAGGTATATATCAACTGTTGTGCTCTATGATGTGTTAAATCTCTGAACTGGGAAAACCCCATTTTTTGTTTGTCAAATATTGCAGTACATCTGCTGAAAAAATTCTCTTTCCTTCTCTTGACAACTACATACCATCTTGTTTACACCCACATGCTCCAAATTAGGCTTGGATGCTCCACACATTTACATTTTAATTGCAATTTTTTCATGTAGGTGTTTCCCCAAAAATCTTTTTATGAACACTAGCCTGTCCTTCCTTTCTGTGTGTGATGTGTGAAAAAATACACCCTAACACCTGTACAAGTTGTGCTATCTAAGAGGACTGTAAGTTCTCTACTAACAGTGGGAGAGTCCTTGCACATGACATCATTTGTATCAACATGAATAAAAACAGCTCTGTACTTCCTTATATTACAGCATTCTAATATATGTGTCACATCCTGTATTTTGCTCCTGGCAAACGTAACCCCATTTAATATTCATTGTCATCTCTGCAAATGTAATTGTCATTTCCTGTAATAAGTGCATCTCCAATTACAAGTATATTGTTTCTGATCTGAAGAATCTCCAACTTTAACAGTCAGTAATATCTGCTCTGTTAGTTAAGAAGGAATGATGATTAACATTATTCCTGTTCTTCCCACTGTCTTCATTGTTTATTAATCTGCATGCGTACCATTTCTATCCAGCTCTCTCTGAACTGCCGCTGCTTGAGCAGTGTTGTCAGCTTTGGTCTGTCCCCTCTTTTTTCTTACAGTAATGTTCTTCAGTCTTTCCAAATTCAGTTTGGATTTCATCCTTTTCATCTACCCCTTTCCTCTTTTTTCCACTTTCTCTGTTGGAAAAATGATACTTTTTTCTGTAGAGTGAATGTTTTCTGATTAAACAATGTTATCATTCCCTGTAATATGTGTGTGTTGCATAACAAAGCAGTGCCCTTTTTAGTAAAAATTCTCTTGGTATTATAGACACTGGTGAAAAATTGCAGAAGTACAATCATTATCAGTAAGCCTAGATTCACTACTAATAATGGAAAGCAAATCATCTAACCTTTGACACGAGGAACACAAATCACCAGTGCTATCAGGTGCTGCCTTTAAATACATGTATCATTTAGTACACTGTACAAGCTAGCTTGTGCTTTAGCACATCATTTAAGAAATCCATTTTCAGCTACAAATGAATAAAATAATTCTGTAAGAAAGGAATAAGCAAACCCAGTAAGCATCTATGAGAAAATCACACAAACAATATGCAACTAAATATTAAATTAAGTACTCTAAAGCTGTCACTCCTACCATACCAGTTGTGCTAGTCACACAAATGTTAGATTTCTTTTATTCACTTTCACTCTCAGTCAAACCTCTTTATAATAGCAAAGATCAATAAATCACAAACCAAACACAGAATTGTTTCAGATAAGCTCTGGATTGTCTCCTCCACAACCTCGGATGGTTAGAGTTTGTCTGTCTAAAAGCTATACCTAACAAAAATAGTGATAATCAGAGATAAAACAGCAAAATATAAATAAAAATAAATATTTGTCTCCAAGGTATCTCTTTCTTCCAACATACAGTGAAAAACAGAAGTAAAAAGAAAATATAAATAAAAATAAATCCTCTTTTTCCATGTTGTTGCACAGTCAATCACAGACCAACACAGGATTGTTTCAGATAAACTCTGGATTGTTCACTCTACAGTCTGTGTAAATTTATATCTCACTAGGCCCCTTGGGATGGCTAGAGTTTGCTTGTATAAAATGTATCCTTTTGTTACAACAAACAGTGAAAATCAGAGGTAGAAAACAAAATATAAATCAAAACATTTTTTCTGTCTACAACTTATCCCTTTCTTCCTATAAACAGTGAAAAACCGAGATAAAAATTAAATATAAATCAAAATAAATATTTGCTTATCAAGCTGTTGCACAGGCAATCACAAATCAATGCTGGATTGTTTCAGATAATCACTCGATAGTTTTCCTTTCTAGAGTGGTTTCTTTGAAGAGAAACTAGGAAAGCCACGTGCCATCTTCAGTTTTGAAGTGTTCTGGTGGTAGGTTATCAGGGACAAGAGTATTTTTTTTTTAATTTAAGAAGAAGCCTTTTATGGTGGAAACAGGTGCAGGTTTAAAGGAGAGAGTTTTGTGATGGTGTATGAGATCTGGACAGAAGCAGAAAGAGCTTTATTTATTCAAAAATGAAATTAAACTTTGTGTGAAATGGGAGATGACTTGAATGGCAATGATATCAATCTTAGAGCTTAAGGCAGAGTATGGTTGAATAACATGGTCAGGATTTAGAAGTTGGCTATTTGAGGACCAGAGTAGTCTGGGATTTTTTTGGGATTAATGTTTATAAAGGCTGTATAATTCATTTTCTTTCCTGATTTAATCTTATGTTTAGCTTTGTTTCTAAGGTACTTAAAGGTCTGAAGGTTAGGACCAGCTTTATTAGTTTTCCATGTTCTCCATACTCTGTCTCTTTGTTTCATAAGCTGCTTTGATGGCCTGAATAGCCAGGGTTCTGGGTTTACTTTAGCTTTTTTGTTGTTCATAATGCAGCATGTTTGTTTACTCAGGAAAGTTGTATTACATAGGGATTTGTTTGAATGGGATATTAAACATGCATTTAAGGAAACTAATCAAAAGATTATAACTAAGACAAGACTATGGAAATGGTTATTTATTGACATAGATAATAAGATACAAGCAATTGAGATGTATTTGATCTTGCTGGTTCTTTATGTTGGTCAGGCGTATATGTATCAACTGAGAGATGACATATGGAAGAATACGTAAAAGGAAACTTAGGAGTGTATCTGTGATAACAAAAGGGAAGAGGACAATGAGAAAAATATACTTGCAAAAGAATTGTTGGCTTATGGCTTCCACATTTGGGGGCATTCTGTAAATACATGCAACTTAGATTACTACATTTTATTCTTAATATGGACTATATGCCCAAATGGAAACACATGATAGTTATAGTGTCAAACAAGGTGACAGCAGGATGACAAGTGGATATTTGGTTATTTATTTATTTACATTTGTTGACCGGGAGTGTCCGACTGGACATAAGTCTATTTTCAGTGGAGGCCCGGGGAGAAAAGCTCCACAGTTAAAATAAACAGACAGTAGTTACATTGGATTACATAGCGATTAACAATTTGATTAACATACCAATTAATTGCAAACATATTTACAGATGAAGAACATAGTACATCTGTAGACAACTAGAATCTTTATCTGTGAAGTACATGTTACAATAAGAAGTTTCTGCTGTATAATAAGTACTAGGCTTATGAGCATCTGAGCTTGCTATAATCAAGGTAGTTAGTGGGGTGGAAAGAAAGGTAGTGGTTGGATGGGGTGGGTGATATTAGAGTGGGAGTTGCAAGGGCATAGCCAGCATGTTTTTAGGTGCACTTTTAGTAAAGTTTTGAAGTGGGTGCATGATGGTACGGAGGAAATTGTGGGTGGGAGGGAGTTCCATAATGTGGCTATGGCACAAGAGAATAGTGCCTTCACCAGCAGAGTTATTGGCTTTAGTGATCTGCAAGTGATTTTTGTTGCTGGATCTTAGTGGTCTGGTGGTGCGATAGGGTTGGAGTAGATTCTGGTTAGATTTAGGATACAAATATCAAGAGCATTATGTACAGCCTTGAATGTTTTAAGTGAAGTTTTAGGTTAAAGTAAGTTTAACCACGGAAAATGGAATAATGCTAGTAGGGTATATTATATACAGTAAAAAGAAAAATACAGAAGAAGAAAGAACAAATAATCAAGATTTTGGGAGTGGAGGATAAAAGGAAATGAGAAAATGGGATGAATCTAGACTTTTTTTGGATTAATGAACTTGGATCACCTTGCATATTAAATACTGGAGATCAGGGAAGATATGTGGAGGCTGGAAAGGAATTCTATTAAACTACAAGCAACAGATTTTATAATTGCGACTATAACAGAAATGGCAGACTAGAAAAGTATAATAAGTGGAACATATAAGGCAATATAAGATTTAAAAAGAAAATATAGTATGCAAATAAAAAAAACAGCATGACATAAACAATTAAATAAAGACATTACAAATACGTAGTGAAGGGAAATCTGACTTAATCCTTGTTAAGCAACTAAATCACGAAAATTTTAACTTTTTGTATGGAAATCTTTACACAAAAATTTGTCCTGGTCCCCTTCAGTAAATACACCACACCAAATGACATTTGACGACCTTTATTAAACTTCCATAAACCTAACGTTATTGAACAATATTTTAATTTATTGATCACAGTATGAACATCCATTTAACCATTACTAGAGCAATGTAACCTCACTCACTCTAACCAAATAAGCAGCATCCTCTTCTCCACTCATTTACTTTTACTTATTAAGCAGTGTCCTCACATCTGCTTGCTTACTTTTACTTATCAAGCAGCATCCCTTCACTTACTTTCATTCCCCACTTCATTGAATTAAACATCCAATACCAGAGGTGGAACAGAAGAGGTACAAGCTGGTCCCTCTTCTCCACCAACCAGCCTGACACAGACTGCTCCCCCTCATTCACTCTAAAACCTTAAGCAAACCTGCCAAAACAAACCTAAGTGTACATTAAAGAAATCCAAGCCAAAATCATTCAGGTGTACTCCATCCTTTCTGAACCAAACTGGATCTCTGTTATCGACATCCCAATACCCTGTCATATAAATACTCAAAGCAGTCTGTTGCCTAAATAGCCTAATATTAACAGACCGATGAGCCCTCTCCTAAGGCAAAATAACTGTGGTACTACCTCCAATCACACAAAACCCATACATTGGTATAACCTTTTTAAAATAAACTTATCTTCACTTATCCTAACTACCAACTGTAGCTTCAGAATTTTTCCCGGAGATCTACTTGCCAAATGTACCACCAGGACTCTAAGGAGCTCATTGCCACTTGAAGCAATGGAAACCCAATTGCGTGCCATCCAGTCTAACTGTAGTCCCCTTTTGCCACTAAATGGATATAAGAATGACCAAAATGAGATTTCCTTTCCCAGATAAAAAATTAAATTAATACTAAGGCAGTCACAGTACCCAATTATCTAATATAAGACAAGAAAGATTTGATGACCAACAACCCACACTCTTAATGACTTCAATTAATCTGCCTTCCCTCACTAAATCTGGTACTCTTCCGATGTGCAAAGAATGAGTGGAAAACCTCTTTCCCAGGAAAACACACACCAAAAAGCTCTCCTAGTCATATATACAAACTGATCACATGTCATGACTTTGACCCCTACCAATCAAAATGAAGTCCTGAAGACTCCCAACATAAGACCACAGCAACCTCTTAGCCCAGCTCACTAGACACAACCAATCATTCCTGTTCTTTCACAATACTATCTGACTATATTTCCCTAAGCAATCAGTTTTAAATCTACACAACCAAAAATGCACATAGGCAAGAACCATGAAACATCTCATCAAACTAGCGACCGATACAACTCTGACACCCTAAGAGATCCAAGACACATCCATAAAGCAAACATCACACATAAATTGTAGTCCAATGAATGTCCATTTACCAGTGCTAATCCCAACAACCAAACCTTCACAACCTGTCTTGACAATGGCCATCGTCTGTCAGTGTTCACACAATCAATTCTACCCCAACCCTTCAACATATGAACCACAGTCCAAGATTTAATAAGTCACAAAACCCTGCCACTAATTGCAGCTAAATCCATCTTGACTGACTGAACTGCCTTACCGTGCTCCCATGCCTGAACCAAATATATCAACAACAATCCTTCCCACGAAACTCATTCCTCTTCAGTCTGCCGCAACATAAATTGAACAAAATCTTGCAATGCCCTACCATACACCTTCCTTTTAAAATCTGCCCAAGATTCTTGTACCAATCATCTGATCATTCCAAGCCACATGACACACCTCATCTGGCAACACCAGCAGCTCATACCACTGCCATATTGAGTGAAAAATTAACCCTTTCCCCCACAACTTCTGCTAGACCTTCAACGCCAGCCAAATTGGACTAACTCCAGGCAGTCAATATCCCTATTGCAATCATTCTTCCATCCTGCCAGCCAGCAAGCCACAAAATAACCCCCCCCCCCCAAAACATGCTCCCATCTCAGTACTTACTGTTGCATCTGTAAACAATTGCAAATCCCCTTGAACAACTGAATCCACCTGCCAAAAAAGCATACTATTAAACTGCTCCAAAAAGAACAACCACAATGCTAAATCAGCATGCACCAACTTATTAACCTCCCCCAATGATGCTTGCCCCCCCACTCAACAAAAAGGCCATGAACCCACAAAATGAGTGATCCAGGTGAACTGCCCAACATGCAAAATTCAGGAGCTCACAGAGCTCCAAGACATCCTTAATCTGCACCTTGTCCTTGGATTTCCCCACCAGATCTCTTCTTTCAAATGTGTTGCCTTCACATCTGGTAAACAAAACAAACCATGGTCTGTGTCCACTAGGAATCCCAGAAAAACAATGCCTTGCTTGAGCCTTCTAACTTCTGCCTAGCCAATGGGGCACCCAGTTCCTCCCACATCCCCTAGAAACACATGTATACCTTTCAATGCTCCGTCAAACCCTTCACCTAATCTTAGGAAGTCGTCCTGATAAACATACCACATTCTGGCTGCCCACCCACTGCTGCTAAAGCCAATGAAGAGACATGCTAAACCTCTCAAAGTAGCACAGGCCACCAAGCATCCCATTGGCATAACCTTGTCAAAGTTAAACTTAACCCCAACTACTCTGCCCAACAATGGCCACTCTTCCTCTCAAACTGAAAATTAATGAAAAACATATTCACTATCTACCTTCACCAACCATGGGTCCGTAAACTCCTGAAGGACCTGCACTGCATCATACAAAGATACATAACTGACCATTGCATCATCTCCCAAAATAAAATCACACACAGAATTCCCCCTCTGGATAAGACCAACAGTGAATCAAATGAAATTCCCTGCCAGCTTCCTAGGAACCAACCCCAAAGGAGAGACCTGAAAGCTGTTAAAGGGAGGAATATCAAATGGATCCAATAGCCTACCCATCCACCATTCCTTCTCCAGCAAGTCTTCCAAAATCTCTTCCTCTCCTAGTAAGGAACGCAGATTCCTACAAATTGACCCCTCCCACCCCTGATTTAATAGAAAACCCTCATAAACCCATCTATTAATTCGACTGCAACTGCTGAATCAGGAAACTGGATGAGCAGCTGACACAATACCTGTATGTTAATGGAAAAATGCGTCCGCCAGTCTTCCCTTTGACCTATGAAAGGACACCCTCATTCTCTGCCCCCGAAAGTCCCCCATCCTATCTATCCTGAAATCCAAGAAATGATAAAGGTAATCCACATGATCCAGGCTGCTGCAAACTCAAATTAACCAATGTGCCTTCCCGTCTGCCACATACACAGCTGAATGCATTCCTGCATACTTCAAATAACTGTGCAAAAATCTACATGCCATACTGCATTAAAGGTCCAGCATACCCCCTTCCTGACCCTGACTAACTTAACCCCCCCTGCTAATGGCTCCAACCCCAACCTCTGTTGTTCTTCAGCCGCACCACCTGCTTTACCCTTCCCTGATGCACCTCATCCTCACCTGTCCCCACACTACTTCCAAACTGTCCCAACTTTGACATGCCTAAATGAGCACCTAACAATGTATCATTACCTGTGACTTCATTTCACACTGCTCTAGTAGCTTGAAATCTCCACCACAGCAGCATCCATCCTGTTAAGTCCTCTGGCTGATGCAAACTCTGGGATTCTGCTATCTGCAAAACAAAAGACAACTGTGAAAAAAGAAATAAAGAAATTAAGCACCTTAACAATGTTAGGAAGTCTACACACACACACACACACACACACACACACACACACACACACACACACACACACACACACACACACACAAATTGCACTACCACTTTTACACAACTGTGTTGTTCACAACCCTACATTTATGAGACAAATACCATAACCATTACCCCGACTACAACCTAACTAGAAAATAACTATAACCAAGCATGGCTCTCAGTCTCTCAGCTCAAGAAATCTGTCAAAGCCAAATGATAGGGGAACAAAGGAACAAAGTTTTCATTGCTCTTGCAATTTAGAAATATGCTAGACCAAGAGGCTTCACATTAGCACCTTTCTATGAAGAATCTGTAAGCTGAAACCCAAGTGCGAGTTCAGTCTTCAGTGACCTGTCAAACCACAGATTTCATGAGGTCTAGACCAAAATTAAGAGCCAAAATTAGGACATTCTGCAAAAATTCTGTATGGTTGAGAGGTATGGACTCAAGCAGTGCTGCTGATTCACAGTTAAGTGGCTCCAGCTGCAACTGTGCAGGTGCAGCAATGAACTGTTTCTGACAGCTGCTTCCCAGGGCATGAACAGCCCAAGAAACTGCTGCTCCCACAAATCACACACCACCAATGGAAACCAAAAATTGAGAGAACTCCACCATTGCTCTGAAAAGATTAGATCCACACCAGAAAATGTTTTATTGACCCACCAAAAACCATGCCCCAACTCCACAGTGACCAACACCCATGACCACAGGCAATCCCGTGTTAAAAGCGGTCAGCCACACCAACCCCAATGGTTGCAGACACTGCCCATACAAAACATACAAAGTTGTTATAACAAGACGTCCAGTGCCACCATGCATACCCCGAATGACATAAAGTCTAAAACCCAAATGCCCATCACCATTCAGCGAACCTAGTCCTCAATGATATGCCAGAGAACAATAAACACATGACAAAATCTCGACATTCTGTGAAAGTCTAAACAGACTTTTTTTTTTCTCTTTTACATTTGAAGAGCCATGTTGCAATCCCCACATATAAATGTGGGCAGGGAGACACAGTCAAACCAGCGAGCCCAACAGATACTCCAGAGACAAATCAGGACAAACTCAAACCAACAGCATCGCAGAGAAATGGTACACACAAAGCATGAATGACTTTACTGGGAAACTAACAGTACTCTCCATGACTACCAAGATACAGAGGAAAATGTTTTAATTTTGTCAGCAGACCAAAATATTAAGTACACACATTTAGCTTTGATCCCGTCTGCATTGTCTTGCCAACCATGTGAACTGAGAATACAAATGTAGAAATTAAAAAGCACAAATTAAATCTAAGATCCAGTTCCTGGAATCCACAATTTGCCCTCATGGATTTGGCAAAAACTACTGCAGTATACACTCTCCACAACAGTGCTCATTTAAAATGTACATACACTTGAGTTTATGATGTTGCAATGCATTCCTGAGACACTATGTGCACATCACGCATCAAATGTGGAACACAAAGCTTTATGCAACAACAGGCCATTTAACACCTTCCATTGAATAACTTTCTGAACAAAAAAAAATGGTCTCCACTCCCCAGACACCCGAACGACTGAATGACAACCAAACACCTCTTTCCATCACAGCTGAAACAGGGACAAACTCTGTCCTTTTGTGGTAAACAGGACAGCTGTGTCATATACACATCCCCACACACATGCCACATTAACGGGTGTAACGGCCCCTAACACGAATGTGCATATGCATGAAATGCTCAGTATGGGCACTCCACATCCTGCAAAAAAGACATAGTGACAGCTAGCACCAATTGAACTCGGGCAGTGAACGGTGACCGAAAAATAGAAAAAAACATGCGGCCATAACACAATGAGCATACAGCACTGCAACGCATACCAAAACAAACAACTCAGCACCAGAGATGAACTGCGACCCTAACATCAACACTCAAAACAATAAAAGCTACATATGCAAAGAGAACTATACAACACCAATCACAGGTGCAGCTAGCACACCGCCTACAATTGCCATAGCAGACTATGAGGGGGGAAAAAAAAGAAAACAAGTTCCAAGCCAAAAGGCTATCCTCTCACTCCAAGGCCTACCTGTACCATTATAGGCACTACAGACATAACTTGCTGAAACTAAACTTAGTAAATTCATGCCAAAATTTGATCCCTGTAGATACACTTACGCAAAACCAGTTAAGCCCCTCTTTACACTTACCTCATTTCCTCCCAACCCTCCTGCTCTCCCAGTTTAACCTTTCCATCCCCACCACACTAACTTTCTTCCACTACCATCTTAACTCCCATTACTATTCCTACTTGATCCTCCCCCAAAGATGCCCCTGGACAAATTGGTTTGTTCCCAAACCTCATTTCTTTACTCATACAAGACTCAAACAAATGTTCGTGCAGACAAGAAACACATGCTGAAGATGTGGTGTTTAGGAAGTGCTTCTTGAGAGTATATTCTCTGGGAATGCAAGGATTTGCTTCAGTAGAAGAATAACTTGAATAATAGATAATTTATCATCAGTATTGTGGTGTTTTTTCTTGAGTTTGGGCATAATAACCTGCACAAAAGAAATGATAGTAAGAAGTCAATGTTCTAGTTGTTAAGGCAGGAGCGTGTCAGTCTGTCAAATGTGATTTCAGCGAAAGCAAAGAAACTGACGTCAATTCACTGAAACCACCTTTGATAAAAGTATAGATTGCCTTTTTCCCCACTGTTGTGCAACCTCAGGGTTGATATATATAATTCTGGGAGGTATTGGGGGTGCACTGGGTCTTGCTCCCCCATAAACAAAAAGTTCTTTCAGTGTTCCCTGAAGATGGTTTCTGTGAACTGGTTTTGATTTATTTGCATTCACTGAAATTACATTTGATGGGTCAACATGAACCTAAGACTTCTACTAGAGTGCAAATAAAACAATATGGTCCTTAATTAATTCCTTCTTTCAAATTAGATTATAGATATTTTTAACTGTTTTTGTGATATGTTGATTTTCCTGATTTACAATAATTCATCCATAACTGAATGCAAACACTGTCTATCTAATGAGTCTGTGTTGTTACCTGGGGTACAGGGGTATGTATAGTCTCTGGAGGTTATTAAGTAAGGAAATTAGAATTTCTGCATTTTTTGAGTGCAGCAGGGTCATAAAAATAGAGATTCCAGTGGTGTTTTGGTATATAATAACCACTCTATCTGCCTTCTTCTTTTTATGTCTAGTTGTAGCAGAGTATAGCCTGTTGATAAAATCTCCTTGTCAGTTATTTCTTGTTTCAGCCATGCTCTAGTTGATACAGCACTGTCAGGAGATTGATGAGCTATCCAGGCTTGGAATATAGTAGCTTATTTTCAATAATGTATAGGTTTACTTTGTAGAGGCGTAAGCCTGTTAGTTTTGTTTGATGGGAAATCCTTGGTGTGAATTTCAGTGGTTAAGCAAATAGCTAGGGGACAGAAACTGGTGGGTATCAACGGCAATCAATTCAGTATGATATGTAATATAGACACAAATACACCCAGGGGATCTAATCTAGCCTCATTATCATGTTGAGCTACCTGGCTTTTGTGAGAAAATGCAGATGGTATTAAATTGTCCAGTACTGTAGTGAATAAAACAGATTAAAAAATGCAAAATGCTTTGTACAAGCTAGAAGACTGTCCGGATGAAATTTAGCTGACAGCATGCATCAGTAATTTTGCACATGTGATCTGTGGGTATGAGAAGAATAGTCACAAAAAACACACTCTGTGAGCAACACACCTACATACACTGCACTGATACCTGGCAAATTACCATATGCTGAGACTATAAAAAACATTACTGAAGCCTCCAAGATCAGACAAAATTAGGTCTAAGTGGAAATTAAATGCCACAACACGTACCACCAGATCCACAATTGAGAGTCACCAGGAAAACAATTGCCCCAAACCAAGTACTCTTAAACCCCCCACTAACAATAATGTACTGATGAGTGCTGAATCCTTAGTAATTCACAGAGTCAACTTTCAAAAGGCTGGGCAAAAAGAGGATGATGGTGAGTTGTCTTTCCATTGCTAAGGTCTCTGATTTCTCAAAGGCCCTCAAGACCCTTAAAGACAAACAAATGTGACTACAACTTGTAAAACCTTAAGGAAATGTAGAGAGACATTTCTGAGCTTTACATGCATGTCAGAAGTGCAAGAAATATGGCTATTAAGCAGAATTCTAAATATACCAAGAATTATGCCAAAGTACAAGGAAAAAGATGACTAATTTCAACAATTGGCTCTGTAACAGGTTCCATTTGAGGGGGATGTAGTATTTACTAGCAGGCACAGCCCTATTTACTTTGCCAGAGATGGCTTCACCTGTCATTCCAAGACTTCTGCATACTGGCTAAATCATTTGCTAATTCAATAGTGCCTTTTTTAGGCAGAGTCCAGCTAATGGATCTTCCAGCCTCCAAAAATATAATAAATAAATCATCAGTCAATATATAAAAATAAATCATCAGTCAATACCAGTGTCATGCTGCTCAATGGTAGGAATCTAAATAATAACTTGCCTGACCTTAAAGCCCTCCAACATACAGATCACATTTATGTATGTATTACAACTAACATTTGGTTTAAGAATATAGAAAACACCCTCTCTGTACTAGAGTTTTAAAACTACCATGCCTTTAGACTCAAAAGGAACGTTGGTGGAATATTCATATTTGCTAAAGACCACATTAACGCAGATTCCCAGAGACCCAAAACACTGATCAAACTGAGATTTATTTCAGCCTGAATAAAACCAGCTATCAGATCATTGCATAATACAGGTCCCCCTCAATGATCCTGAAAATAAACTGGGAGATCTATTTCTCAAATCTAGTCTACACCCCCAAATTTCTCAATTTCATGCACAATAATTCCTTGGATGAAATAGCAAAAAGCCCACTTGAGATTAAAATATGTTTTACTTCATCACTACAAATGTGGCAGTAGTATATACTATTCCATAGGTAAATCCTTCCTCAATTAAGTCTGATCACAAATCGGTAATGTTTTCTTTCTAAACCCCTAAAGCAGCTGAGGGAAACTTCTTACAGTTCTATGATGAAGCCTCTTAGTTCAGATATAACTTTATTTCCAAAAATGTAGATATGGATAGTAGATATACAAATAACTTTTACACTCACCCAGAAAACTATATAAATCTGTCAGTACTTATCAAAACTAAATGAAAAGGAAACAGCAAACCAGCCTGTTGGTCCACATGTATAAATAAACAATGCAATACATAAAGAAAAATGCTTATTAGAATATATAGCAAAACTAATGACTCACATAGCATGGTTAACATGAAAGGTCATCCAAGATATTGAAAAACACTGTCAGGAAAACTAAAACTTCCCATGAAATTTAGGTAGCATTGAAAGCTAAGGATAAATAGCCTTGTTTACATACATCAGGAAGTTATGAAATAACTACCATCATTGCTTTGAACTCATTCAAAATAGCACTACCTACTCTGATCCAAAAGATACTGCAAATATACTGGTAAACAAATTTAGGGCTAACTTCATCTCAAAGGCATCTGTACCAAACTAACATATATCTATGAACCTAAACCCCCCTATTATCACAAAAGAACAGCTATAAAATCCTCTTTTATGAGACATGATAACATGCCAAACAGATTGTTGAGCAGCGCTAAATGTTCCCTTTGTTTCAGAGGTTTGTTTAACAACAACTGTGATGCCTCTTTTCAAGGGAAGTTCCACCATAGACCCCCAAAAAAGAGACCCATAAGCATGAAGAGCCTCATTTGCAAGGCCATGGAACCAGTCATAACTTAATAAACTACAATATGAAAAATCTTATAAGAAGACTTGACCCCCAACAGTTTGATTTTCTTAAGGGTAGAATGTGTCTAAATAGTCTGGTAATTTTTGAGTGGGTAAGACAAGCCATTCATAGTGGTTACACTTGTCCATACAGCACACCTTGACCTTGCCAAAGCATTTAATACCTCTCCATATGCCATCATTATCAACAAACTAAATACACTCCAAATAAATCTCTATATAGTTAGATGACTAGCAAATAGGTTGAGGAACAGATCCCTCACTATGGTGGCTGCTGTGTCCTAAAACAGCATGGAAGTTACCAGTGGGGTAACACAGTGCTCTGTGCTGGGACCTTTGCTATTTAGTATATACTTTGATCTCCAAATCAAAAAACAGGAATTCCGCTTAACCAAGTTTGCTGACAGTTGTAAACTCTGCCTTTCTAATACACAGAAGCTTCAAAGTAAACTTATACACGTTAATAGTTGGTGCACTGAAACTAGGTTAAAACTAAAGGTGCAATATTTTTGCATTTGGCAAACAATCTCTCCACCCTGCTTATAGTATTGAAAACACCACATTCCAAAACAAAGATGTGAGCGACCTTGGGACGTGCATTGAAAACTCCCTCGCCTTTGATCATCATGTTGTAACAGCAGTCAGGAAATCCTTCTATCTAGCACCATTGATAACAAATGGTATTTACTCTTTGTCCAAAAATGTCCTAGCTCTTCTATATTCTGCACTGATCAGATGCATCACAGAATACAATTCTTCCTATGAGATGTAAGATGCATTTTACTAAACATATTAAACTGTTAGAAAGACCCCAAAGGATCCTGACAAAAAAAGTTCACAGAAGAGAGGCTGGAGGTCTTGTCCCTGTATTCAGTAACCTACAGACACCTTAGGTGTGATTTGTTCCTTGCTTTCTGGGCCATTAGGGATCCAGCACTTCAAGATGTTTTATTTCTCCACAAATCATACAGTCTTGTGAGCTTAAGAACCAGCTATCTGAACCTACTTCAAAAAATAAACAAATCAAGCAAATCAAGGTGGAGGAACTGATTTGTCATGCAAATTCCCTTCTCTGGAATACACTTCCTCTACAGATCAAACAGAGTGACACACTATCTTCCTTTAAGATGGAATTTAACAGTTGGATTGGTATTCATAAATTTACCCTGGGCCTACTGCTCTGTGAAAAAAGAAGTAAGGTCTAAGGGTTGGTACTGGTACTGGCACATCCTAAATGGTAACATGGCCCAGTTGCCTTTTAAATTTTATGACTGTGATTCTACGAAAGATATGTTGGGCTTTGGAAACAGTACATTGAAAAATATTATCATTTCAGACTTTGCAATAAAATTAGAGCAGGAGGTGAATTTTAAAACACACATTGCCCACCAAAATGCTGCAAGGAGGATGGTTCCCTGATTCTGATCAGCAGCTAAGACATTGGTTAAGCTAGGCAAGGGTGATGGGACTGAGTGGTGTACGTGGCTCATCTGTCCTAGTGGGAGGGTATATAGTTCTAGTTGGAATCAATGCACTTCCCGGTAGAGACAGGGAAGCGCTTACCTGATTGCAAGTAGGCTAATTATCTCTTTGCAGCTGGGACATGAGCGAACTGGCGTCATGTGTGGTGATGTCTATGACATCATGCTTGCTTTACCCCAGTTAGGGTTTCCCCTTCCCTTGTATATTGAAACAAATCCCTATCACAGGCTGAAAATAGGATGTCTACTCTATTAAATAACGTAAAGTTAAACAAACTAGAGAACACAATACTTACTGTTAGCTCAGTAGCTTGTTTGGGGAGGGTAGGCCCCCCTGTGTCTAGGGTTGCTGCAGGATGTCATCATACCCTTTGTTTTCCTAGTAGGAGGGGGAATAAGGGAAAATATGGAATATGGGGACAATGGTGGATGTCAGATTGCTTGATGATGTTTTGGGATTGCTGGAATGTAGGTCCCTGTCCTTAATATCACCATTTTATACCAAAATAATACCTGTATTTAAATACTACACTGCATTTTGGACATCTTACTAAATCATTTAATACTTCGTTTCAAGCATATACAACATAGATGAACTAAGATGATTATAGAAACAAACCAGATAATTATGATACTAGGTTATAAAATCTGACATATGCATTGTCTTATAGCACAGTATGGGGGAGGGGGGACCTAATCTTGACATAATGACCCTTTAGAGATAAGCACTTACTTACCAATTGGTACTGATAAAAGGGATTACTGAAATGCATAAGTACTTATTTACCAATTGGTACTGCTAAAAGGGATAAAAAAAATGGATTTTTGTGGCTCAGAACAGAACTTACATATGGGATGGTCAGGCAATATAAGGTGAGTGCATTGGTTTCTAGAACATATTGTCCTAACTGAGAATCACCTCCAAAAAGAAATAAAAAAGGAATTTAAGCATAGTATAGATAGCTACTGTGGAGAAAAGAAGTTTACAATATGCTAGGAGGATGGCCCTTATAAAACCTATATATGTATTTACATATTCTTCATGGCTTTCAGTCTCTTTCCCATCCATAGCCCTGACATTTTCATCTCCTCTTATCGTCTGCCTTTTTGTTTGAAGACATAGGTGAGAGTTAATGTTCCCCTGTCTGGCAGAGAAGGGAACCTGATAGTGCCTTTCTTCCCTTCCGTTCCCTTATTCCACCAGTCTGTTACAGCCACTTTTGAATATAACCAATAAGTATTACCTCAGTCTAAGTTTTCCTGTAGCCAAAAAGGGGAATATTCACTGACTTCTCTTTATTTTATTTTTTATTTTATTTTCACATTTGTTAACTGGGTTAGTCCAACTGAGCACATTGCCCAATTTTAGTGGAGACCCGAGGAGAAAAGCTCCAATAAAGGGATTTTTTACCTATTAACACATAAATAAGTATTAATAGCATAGCATACAGTATACAAAAATACAAAAATACAGTAGTTGATAGCATATACAGAGATGACAGAGAAATATTTAGTAATAGATATAGTACAAGAAGGATTATGCAATTATCAGTCAGGAATTTCAGAGGTTAGGTAAATTTGACAGACAGAAGAATTATAGAGCAAGAGAATGGTTAAGTAGGATCATGGCATGGGCAGATACAATTTTTCTGGAAAAATAGTTTTAGTTCTTTTTTGAAGCTTGTTGCTTGAGTGATGTTTTGCAGGTTAGAGGGTAAGTTTTTCCAGATTTTTATTATGGATGATTTATATAGGAGATTGCCAATGTTCAATTTAGGTGTAAATATTTCTAGGAGAAGTTTCTCTGAACTGCAGAGGGGCAAAGGAGGGAATAGTATGAAACTAGGTTGGCGAGAGTGGGGCAGGTGGTGGGTTTGCTTAGTATGAGGTGGGTTAGATGTAGTTGGGACAGGTTTGTGTGATGGGAGAATTCATGCCATTGTAGCTTGCGGAGGGCTAAACAGTGGTGGATTGGGTTAGGAAGGTTGGCTGCAAATTTGGCAATTTTATTGTAGGTCTGTTCCAGTCTGGAGAGTAGACAGGACTGAAGGCTAGGAAGGAGGTAATCTTAGACCAGGGTATGTCTAGAATCTGCAGAGCTGAATTTTGCATTGTGGCATAACATACCAAGTTTTTGGTTATTTTTTTTTTATTGCTTGGTGAATGTGCAAGTCAAATTTTAGTTGGTCATCAATAGTCATTCCTAGTAATTTAGTGTGAGTGTCTACATTAATTATAGTGTTATTTAATGAAGAGATGGAGAAGGTAGCCTTGAGGTGGCCATTGTTTTTAGGTAGAAAGAGAAGTAGCTTTGTTTTTTTTAGGGTTTAGGATAAGCTGATTATTTTTTAGCCAATTTTCAACAAGATGGAAGGATTATTGAGTGTGTGTCTGAAGAAGTGAGACTGAGTTTGAGGATGTGATCAGGGTGGACTTTTCAGTGTACTGTAAGAGGCTAGATAGGGAGGTGGAGCAATGGAGGTTATTAGTAAAGATGTTGAAGAGAAGGGGTCCAAGAATGGAACCCTGGAGTAAATCAGTGTGTATAGGTAAGAAAGAAGAGCAAGAGGATTGCCATTTTACTGATTGAAGCCTGTCTTTGAGGTAACTGGAGAACCATGAGAGAGTTGTGCTGGATAGATTAAGGTTAGCCAATTTAGTCAGATGTTTGGGATGTGATACCATATCAAATGCCTTTGATAAGTTGAGGAACAGACATGAGACTAAGTTATTGCTGTTTCTAGCTTCAGCAATGGTGTGGATGAAGGATAGAAGGGCTGTAGAGGTGCTGTGGTGAGGTCAGAAGCCACGTTGGGTAGGGGAGAGGTGGTTGTTTTGGAGGAGGAAGTTAAGTATTTGGTTATGAATACATTTTTCTCATATCTTGGATAGTGGGGAGAGTATGGCAATTGGTGTATAATTAGAGGGATTGTTGGAGTTGCTTGCTTTGTGAAGGAGGATAATGTGGAAGGATTTTCAGATTTTAGGTGCAACAGCTTTTTTAATAGATCGATTAGTAAGAATAGAGACCAGATAGGCAATGGATTTTGCAGCAAGTTTGAGGAAGTGAGGGGGTATCTTGTCAGCAGTGGGAGAACATGGTTTAAGTTTGAGAAGTAGAAATTTTATGTAGGGCGTACATATAGGGTTAAGAGAGAAATCAGTGTTGTTATTTATAGAATGGGGTATTGCTTCATGGGGTGATTTCTGTGGAGGATTATGGCCTGTTTTAGTCAATTTGCTGATAGAGTCTATGACAAACTGGTTGAGGAGAGAGACAATCTTGTGGTCAGGAAGGTTAGGGTAGGGATCGGGAGTTTGGGGTTTATCAAGTTGGAGGACAGAGTTAATACTTTTCCAGAAGTTTTTAGGATTTGATTGAGTTGTGGTTTATGTCTTAGCATAGAAGGACATTTTATCATTGTATATTTGTTTCTTTGTCTGGTTCTTAATTTCTTTAAATAGTTGGAGATGGTTGGGAGATTTACTTTTTAGCCATGTTTTCCAGGCATTGTCTTTTGTATGCATTAGTTTGTGAGTGTCTTTACTGAGCCAGGGGGTGTAGTTTTATTTTATTATTATTTTATATGGGGGGGGGCTAATGAGTCAAGGGTGTTTAGGAAGATGTGGTTAAATTCAAGTACAGCTTCTTTTAGAGGGAGAGAGAGTGCAGGATGGATCAGTTTATGGTGGAGAGACTGTCATTTAGAGGGGAGGGGTTGAAGTCTTTGAGTTTATGACAGACTTTGTACAGATGTGATTTCTGTTGTTGGGGTGGGTATCTCTCTATGCAGATGGCTAGGTGGTCACTGAGTGCATCAGTGCATCAGGTAGTGTTGTGGGTTTTTTATAATGTTGGGGGCTGTTACAGAGGATCCAGTCAATTGTTGTGCCTTGATAGGAGTGTTTGGTGAGTGTTGTAGGGGTGGAGATAAGTTGGGTGAAGCCAAACAGATTTGTGCTTTGGACAGGTGTAGGGGACTCAAAGGCTTTCCAATCAATATTCACATCTCCTAGCAGTAAGGTTTTGTAGGGTGGGTTTTGAGAAACCCAAGAAAGTATATTTTTGAGAATTTGGATGTTCTTGCCAGGAGCAATATACATGGCAGCAATGGCAATTCTGTGGTTGTTAAGGTGGTAATTTAGTACTAGGATTTCTGCTGCATGAAAGAGGTTAACATAAATGGAGGAAAGAGAGAGGTGTTGAGAGTTAAGAATTGCTACATCTCCACCTTTTTCAGTGGTTCTGTCTAGATGTTGTATCCAGGGGAAGGATTTCAGAGTTGGAAATATGGGGTTTCAGCCAGGTTTCAGATAGTACAAGTAGGTGGGGGGAATTTTGGGAGATCCAAGCATGAAGGTCAGTAGTTTTATTAGGAAGGCTTTGAATGATAATAGCCATTATGGATAAGTGTTTGATAGAATGCAGGGTAGGAGAGGGGGAGAATGGGGGTCCACTGTGTGAGGGAGTATTGGTTAGTAGGGTAGGAGGGGGGATTCATTGAGATGGGGGGGTTGGTGGAGTGGGCTCAGGGTTAGGGTGGATATCACCTGCTAGTAAGAGGATAGTAAGTATTGAATTGGGTTTGGGAGGGTAGTATTTTTTGAAATGAGTGAAGGTTTAGGTCTAAGGTTATGGGGGATAGCTGGAGTATTTTTGTAATGGAAACAGTGAGAGATAGAGGTATTGTGCAGTGATGGATAAATGATACTGAATGCTGCATTTGAATGGATGTTGCTGATACAGGAGGAGGTAAATGTTTGTTTGAGATAATGAATGTTGGAATGGTATGATGTAAGGAGAGAGAGTAGTAAAAGAAGTGAAGTTATTAACAGATTCGTGAGCATGGTTAGTGTGGTAGGCTGAAGTGGGGATTCAGGTTATGAAGTATAAGAATGGAGAGGATTGTGTGGTATGCAAGTAAAGGAGTGAAAGGGAGGGTTAGGGGAGTAGGTTGTGCCTGTAAGGAAAAATGGGGAGTGGTGAGATAGGTGAGAGGTGGGAGGTGGTAGCGCTGTGTGTATGTGGCTGTAGTGCGATTGGATAATTAGAGGGAGTGGTGACAAGATGGATGAAAAATAAATCTGGGGTATGAGGGGATAGGTGGGAATTGGGGGTAGGGTAGGGGAGCAGAGTGAGCCTGAGCACAGTGAGGGCAAATGGAGTGGGAAGAACCAGCAGCAGAAAGTAACATAAAAAAATCAGTCAAGGCTCCTAGAACTCCACAGGTACATAGCCTGTTTCAGTATCAAAGGAATGGAGAAATTAGGGATTTTGGACAAGACAAAAAGGTAGGCTAGAACAGAAAATGGTGAAAGTTGCACTTAAGGAGCTTAGACAGGATAAAATAAGGATAAAAACAAAATGTGGGAGAAGGTAAAAGAAACAGGGGTGCTAAGGTAATGTAACATAATGGAAGGCCACCAGGCAGCATGCTTGCCTAGAGCAGGAGTAGCAAAACTTAACAGCAGATCCTAATTTTATGTAGATAGCAAAGCTGGTTCTTAGAAATACCACCTGCATGCACTATATGGTGGGAAGGTGAGAGCTGTTAAGCTGTTGTGGCTATTTAAAGTGATCCTGGACACTCCCAAGTTTTACAGATTTCTCAGTACCTTAGATGGTTGCATGGAGAAGCAGCTTGTCCAGAGGAGAGTGAACTGAATGAAAAAAAGGGACAGACAGATGGAGTAAGTGGGGGTTAACAGCTACTTCCACTACTGTTAGTGATTACAACACAACTGGCACCTTATGTATTAACAACACACAATATAAGAATACAAAATGCTCTGAGTATATTCAGAGAATCAAAAGTGCAGGACAGGGGAAAGGTAATCAATATAAAACCCTTTGAGTCATTGTAGGACTGTTACTCTACCTTTTAAAAGACATATATGCTACCCTTATACTCAAGTCCTGTCTGCTGTAATTGCATAAACTATCACAGAGCAAGACATACACTGTTTGAACATTATTAACAATATCAGTGAGCTTGTCCACAAATTAGTAGGCAATGAGCTATAATGTACAGTGTTTTCAAAATTTAGAACAATGTCCATACAACAGCAAGTCAATATCACACACACTGAGAGACCATTTACTCCAACAGGGCAATTAGAAATATATCACATTAGCGCGCAGCTCTAGATGTTGACTCCTACATCACCTTTGACCAAACTTAACAAATATAAGAGGTATTTCCATAAAAAAATGTTTCATATGTGTAAAGCAAACAGTACTAGATTAAGCAATGTACTTAGGTATCAGTTAACATGTAAATTTTAAGAGTTGTTACTCTGTTGGGTGAGCACTCTATCCCTGGGGTATGATCTTGACTAGTGTTTTAGGATATTTAAAAATTGCACATTTTCAACTGGTTATACTTAATACTTCTCTTCCTCTTTTCTATACTACATAGACCTCATCATCTACATTAGCTTATTTTATCCTGTCACTAAACTAATTATTTACCATTACTAAAAGACTCAAAGTGACTTCTTTTGTGTAAACAAAATGACAAGGTTTGAACCTTCTTGCATGTAAAATTTTCCTTTTCAACTGTACTACCTTTATTGCAATTGTAAATTATTTTTGTACTACTCTAACCTTCACTCTCAACTTTGTATGACATTATATTAATCTTCTACATTCCATTTCATATGCAACACACCTTTTCACTATTCCATTTTCCCCTCACCTTCTCACACTTAAATTCTTCTCCAACTTTAGTTTACAAATCCCACCTTTTACCATCGCACAACTCCTCTATTTAGTTATCCACACAGTGCACACAAAGCTACATTCACTGACTACTTCATCTTTCTTTGGCTCTTTTCTGCTTTCCCTTATTTAAATCCCTGTCTACCCCATACTCACTCCACATTCATTATAACTTTCAAGACCAAAGAGAAATACATTTCCATTGTCACTTAAATGTTTTATTTCCAAGCCCTGTATGAAACATTGTCAACTCCTCTAAAAATCAACATTATATCCCTTCCCCTTTATCAGTGCTCTTCTATCCAGTATCAAAGTTTTATCACTTAATTCTTTCTGTAAACATACAACTCAATCCCAGCTCACTTCTTCCTGCCACCCCATTTCATCCAACATTAAGCTTCATTCATGTTCTCATAAATTACCTAACAACTACCCAGAGAAATATCTGCAGTAGCCATAAGAAATTGCAACAATGGAATAATACATTAAAATTAATATACTTGATATACTTTGCATTGATAAAACATGGGAAAAAAGCCATTAATCTCCTGTCTCTATGTTCGTCTCACAAAAGTGACAGGCCACATAGAATTGGTGGAGGTGCATTGTTACTAATTACAACACATCTTAATGTTATCTGTGTGGCTCATGCCGCATGTTCTATTTACACTGCACACAAATGGTCATTATAAAAATATATTTAGAAAATTAAAACAATCCTTAATATATCCTCTGTTTGCTAACTGCTTCCCACCTTGGTACATAAGCTGTCTACTCTTTTAGACAAACTTACTTTATGGAATGATAAAAGGAATTTCATTCATCTACATGTCTTATGTAAGAACTTGTTTAGTCCACTTCATAGCATGCTTACTTGTTTCTCTAATTATGCCAATCTTAAGCAACTTATTACTTATCTACTGATATGCACCTTAACTATACTTCATACAACCCTTTGCTTAAAATCATCCTAAAAATATTAGTGGATGTATGTTTTCTCCAAGTCTTAATCTAGTAATGCTTATTTCATTTATCTTCTCAACTGTACTGAATCTGTGAACCAAAGCAATGACCATGTGCTTTGTTGTGGTCAGGCCAGACTGCAAGTATCCCTTGTTGGATACACTGTTAGGGTATTTAGTAAAATGTTGGTTGGAGTTTCTGATGACTAGGATCAGGAGTACACAAGCATCCAAACTTTTGTCCTGTAACAAAAATCTGGTAGAGGGTGATGGCTTTACTGCTGAGAACATGGACAGTCATTAGTATCCCTTCATCCTCTTGTGGGAACATTAGGCAAGTGACACTTGAGAAGGATGTCAATCTTTTTCAAATGAGCCAGCTAAGAAATTTACTCCAGTCATTTGAAGCTAGAGCTTGTTTGAACATTGGTAACAAGGGGAGCTTAACTCATCAATATTCTAAATTGGATTCCACTCCAGTCTCATATAAAGACTTAAAAGAAACCCCATGTGTAAGCTGTCTCAGTGCAGTGTGTTGGCTATACATACAATGCCTTAGCATTTTGGGGTTGCATTATAAATGAGAGGGGGTCATTTTGAACAAGAACCACAAGGGGAAGGAGGAAAGTGGATACAGAATACACAAAGCAGGAGGGCCATGTAGTAGAAAAGGAGTGAATGAAAAAACACAATATGGTTATTTATAATTGACGGTGATCATTTGGCCTTATAAAAAAAAGAGTTGAATGAAATAATTCAAAAACAAATCAATAGTCTTTTCAATCTACAGGGCCTTGTTCAGACAATACCTTGAGTATTGCAAGCTCTTCACCATTGCATACAATTAAAAGGACATCATGTTGCTGGAATAAAGTCAGAGGAAAACTTCCAGAAAGATCTGTGGGATGAAGGTGAAGGAATATAACCAGAGGTTAGAGATGCTAAGTTCTCACCTGAAGTAAGAATAGATTGGTAACATTACCAATACACAATATCTAAGTGCAATATGAAAGGGTCATTCTGAACAGGAAGGATGTAAAATGAAGGAGGGAGCACAAACATCAGATTTAAGGGACTAACTACTCTCTGTGTCTCTCATAGTTTTTGTATGTTTTCACCCAGAGAATTGTGGACAAATGGAATGCAGTACCAGAAAGGGTGGTAGAGGTGTTCAAGTGAGCAGGAAGCAGCTGGAAAAAGGATAAGGGGGAAGGTAGGGATTGAAGAGGGGAAGAATGGTAAGGCCCTTAAAAAGGCAGACTAGATACACTTAGTCTTTTTCTGCAATAAAGCAAATGTAATGTTATTATTATTTGCATGCAATGTTTACTGAAATAAAAAAAAAAAAAAAAAAAAAAAAAATATATATATATATATATATATATATATATATATATATATATATATATATATATAAAACTCATTGCATTATTCCATTTTATGGTTTAGGTATCCATTTTATTTGTTTTTAATCTAACATCTCTTCCTTTTGGCTGTGAAGCCTGTCTTCCTCTTCCTCTATTTCCCTCTTTGACCAATAGCAAGTCAGTTAACTGGATAATGGTAATGGTTCACCCAAGAAAAGGGAGACTTGTGTCCAGTGGGCTTACCTTGTTAAATAAATAAATCAAATTAAAATTAAACCTGTCCACTTAGTTCTCTATATTAAACCTCCTAAACTTAATGTATGACGTGTGGCTGGGAGTGTATATTTTATTTTCTGGAAATATACCTTACTCTCACACAGTTGTGTTATAGTTTATAGGATCGTGGTCACCAAGCTTAGCAATCTTGTTATAAATGCCACTGATGGACATACACAGAAGCAAGCATATCACCTGTAGAAAAATGTTAATAAATGATGAAAGGTTAAAACTAGAAGAATAAAAGAAAAAATTAGAATATTAGCACCAGCCTTAGCTAGGACGCTATGCTTATGTGGACCAATAGAGCTTTTCTGCTTGACTCATGGATCATGGTATTTGGAAAGAAAGCACAAAAAAAGCTGCCAGTAAACAAATTAAATCAAGAACTGTTCCTTATAGCTATTAGATAATATGTTGTTACAGACACCTTCAATATTGTTAGCAAACCACCTAAAATTGTTTGCGCACCTCAACATGATACTTTGGGTTTATTTGATGTGGTTAAAACTGATGACATGCAGTGGGATAGATCAGTCCGCTATGCCTTTACATCACATATTGGTAACTAATACCTTAGTTTTTGCCCTAACCACTCTTTTTTTTTTCTTCTTTCTGTTCTGGGAGCTTCACATCTGTTAGAAAATGGATTTCATTTTTCATATTCTTTTTTAATAAAGCACTATGCAGTTAGGGATGCCAATATCTGAAGAAATACTTGAGGAGGGGCATTGGCCTAAGTCAGAATTATTTGCTACATTTAAAGAGAACAGAGGCTAGAAAAAGAGCTCATGAATTAACAAGTAAAAACAGATATTCAGAGATATATTAATAAGACCAGATATTCAAACATACATGCAAAATGCTCAATCCAAGAAGAAAATAAAAAAATACATGTCAGCAATACAAAACAGATTTCATTGTATTGTATTTATAAACTACAGCTTTGAAATATATATAAAAGAAATATAATGGCTGAGAGATTTTAGAAGATATCTAGGATTCCGTCTTGCATATGTGTTTGGTCTGCCTGGGAAAAGCGTCTACAAATTTTGATTGATTGTACAAAATATGTTGAATAACAAGCTTTAGGCAAGTGCTGCAAATCTGTGCAGTGGTAATTTATAAGGGGTTCACTGCATAATGAGATGTAGCTAATCAGACCTGCATTAGGCAGCGAATAGTATCAGCATTCTGAAAAAAGAATCTATAACAAAAGAGAAGCGTACCAATAAAGGGATAAATAGAGTTAGACTGCAGAGGGAGGAGGAATACAGTAGTGCAAATGAAAGACATGACAGCTGTCACAGGCATAGCTGTCAAGTAATCTGTGCTCAGGCATGCAGTGTAGCACCACATATCTACCATGCAGTGCCCATCCAGAACAAGAAGGACAGCACAGCAACCAACAAATACATCAATGAGGGTTTGCATGGCAAAGTGAAGACTCTGTTACATAAATAGGTAGAAAATGGGTAGATAGGAAAACAGGAAATGGGAAAACAGCAAGCAGAAGTATGAAGGATGAAGGGGAGGAAGGGTATTTTCTTTGGGGAAAGGACCATTTAGTAAGTGTTTCAAAAGAAGGATAGCTGAGGAAAGTAGTGAGGGATGGCTGTGATGAGATAAAGGGAGGGGGACTGGTAGCAGCAGCAGACAGATAAACACAGAGCACAGATACAGACAGATGTGGACAGCATGTACACACAAAAGATGAGAAGCATGGTGGATGGGAAGATACAAGCATTGGGTAAAAAAGTGATGATGGAAAGGGCTGGACAATGAACATGAAATGGGTAATGACACATGAGGAAGGGGGAATACCAGGATAGGGATGAGGTAGAGTCTTGGCATGGTTGGATATCAGGCTGGTCAAGGACACAATAAATCCAGACATCAGTTACTTGGGTGGGTGATATTATGGGATAGTTGCTCCCCTGGCAGCCCTGTGGGTGGAGCTTGACAGATGTGCAACCCCCACCAGTCCAAACAGATGGAACTTCATATTATTAAGGTGAACATACAGTTGTGGGCACATCTTGGCAGCTATCAGCTGCACAGACAATGCAAGGGGACCACTGGAGATTCCAGTGATTCACTTCAGGTGAGAAGCCTTCATCCCCTTCCAGAGAAGGAAACATTAAGGGGACCAGCGATCCCTCCAGGTCATTTCCTGAAGGTGGAAGATGGTACCCCTGCTGACAGGCAGACTTAGTGGCCACCCATTACCAGTGACTCTGTCTGGTTTAGACTGATGTGACCAGAGCCGAAAACACCTCTTCTTTCACAGCTGGACCTTTAGAAAATTATCACAATCAGAAAACATTACCACATACATGTAGTACAAACACAATCCCAGTTGTATAATTGTTTGACACAGATGTCATGCACTCCTCACTGTTGGGAGAGGTACTTCATCCTTCTTCAGCATCAAAACGTGTGCAGTTGCTGCTTCTCCACTGATTTTTTTATAACAAAAACATCTTTATTAAATTATCACTTATGACATAGGCAATCATAGATTTATATAAATGAAAGCAAACCATATGACATATTTTCAGTTGGAAAGATTATGCATGACTTATAATCTATCCAATCATTATCAGTCAGACATTAAATTGCTCATTCAATTCCTGCTTTCCCTTAAACCACACTCCTGCTCCAAAACATTGTTCTGTATGTACTGTTCTCAGTACAATATTAAATTGCTCATTCAATTCCTGCTTTCCCTTAAACCACACTCCATCTTCAAAACATAGTTCTGCATGTACTGTTCCCACAATTGCCATTTTTCTATGTAATTTGCTCATACTCTTTTTGAAAGATCTAATTTCTAGATGTTTTATCTCTGTTACTATATTCACCACTTCTTGTACAGTTGGTTTAAACTTTGATTTCAATTTTCTAGTAACTGCTTTTTTTGGCAGTCACCAGAATTAAACTAAGCAAGGCCTTACTATGTCCAGGGAATTATGTTTCTGTATCACAGTTCAAATAATAATTTCCTTATTTGCACCCAATTTGCTTATCCAATATTTCTGTTACAGTAGTCTGCAGGGAATTTTTGAAGTCTGCCAACTCATTACACTCCAAAAAAATATGTTGCCAATAACATATTTGTTCCCTGTCATGCCTCCAATATTTGCAATCTACTGGAGGAAAAATTATCTGGAGTCTGCTTGGGCTATAAAAATACCTATACAAACACTTCCATAGAAATATTCTAAAGCTTCTAGACTTTGTTGCATATTTGGGAGCAATACCTATATTGTCCCATTATTCCTTTGTGGATTGCTTATCCAATCTCTCTTCCCAGTCCTTTCTAACCGCCTCTGATTAATTCCTATAGTTATCATGCAATATTTTATGCCCAACTAACTATCCATTTTTTAACAGCAGCTTCAGTTCTAGATTTTACTAAAAAGTCTACAAGTGCTGGTCTTTTACTTAGGATCTCTTTCTCTTTGCCTATACTCTGTTATCAATCCTTGATAGGGAAGACAATCTCTAGCCTCTAATCCAAATGAATTATTGGCCTCTTTCCATTCTATTACATTTCCTTCTCAAAATATTTGCTCTCAATACTTTAGTTCCTGTGCCAGTTTTCTCCAGCCCCCATTGCCTATTGTCTGAACCCCAGATTGTAGTCATCCCTACTGGCAGAATCATCTTTTTCATCCCCATGTTGGCTAAGTTCTTAAAATACTTCTACTTTATGAAATACAATATTCTGTATAGTTTTGTCATTCTCCTTAAAGATTTGCACCCAAATCCCAGTCTCTCCTTGCTTCTTGCACCCCCCCCCCCCATTTCATCATCATCCCTTTTCACTTTGAGATTTCTGCTTGTTTTATGTATAGGGGCTGTGTAGCTCAGAAATACCCCTTCAAATCAGAGAATCCCAAAACATCCTGTTCTAGCAGAAGAATCTATGTATTCCACTGGATCTTGCCCTCTTAACCTCCTAGATCAAAAAATTCAACTCTTTATTGTTATTCACAACTTCTCCTCTCTGATAAAAATATGCCAGATCTGTGGGCTAAAAACATTTTTCCTGCTTGTACCTTGCTATCTGTATTCATAAAATCATTTTTTGCATTATCTTTTGTTTAGTCTCTTCACACATATCCTTAGTTGCCACAATAGAATCCTTTTTAATCCATACTCCTAAGTACTTCCTTTTATCATGTCCCCATAAATGTGGATATTGCTGAACCAATCTGTGTGTGGGCACATAGTTTACAGCTATTACCTTTGTTTTATCTTCATGAGTTTTATATCCCAAAAAGACTTGAACCTGTCTCACAAAGTTTCACAACACTGACATGTCCTATTCTGGTTTTATCAGGTATAAAATAATATCATCTGTGAATACAGCCAGCTTTTCTTGACTACCATACCAATTATATTCTTCAATTTCTGATTCTCTTATTTTCTTTGCCAATGATTCTAAATATAATGCAAATAACAAAGAGGATAGGGGAAAGGGGACACCTCTCCCTGGTTTTCTCCTGAAACAGGACTAATTAATTTTTACCTCCAATCCCCCATACATCCTCTTAATCAACCTTATAGTATTATCAGGGAATGCAAATGGTTCCATTGACCTACTCATAAAATCCCAGCTTACTCAGTACCGAGACCCACCAACAGTGGTATTTTTTTACATTCTGCTTCCCTCTGGAAAAATCATTGTTCTATTAATGGTGTCAAATGTTTGACTCCCGTGCACAAAAAACATATTGATCCATACCTATCAATTTTGGCATCATCTTTGCCATTCTTTTAGCCATTACAGATATAAATATTTTATAATTATGGTTTGGAATCAAAATGGGCCTGTATGAAGCTGGTTCTGATGGGTCTTTACCCTCTTTATGTATTACAGCCACCACCACTTTCTTCCGAGATGTTGTTGCATCCCTTCCTTTTAAAATACTGTTAAACAAAACCTTCCAGATCTTTATCAATGTCTCACTTCCTAGCTTCCAAACTTCCAGAAGAATACCATCTCTTCCTAGGGAGTTTCCTGCAGTTTGGTCCTATAGCACCATCTTTATTTCATCTCCTCCTATCCTAACTGTTAGTAATTGAGCCTCATCTACCTCTAACCTTGGCATATTTAATTCTTCCCTAAACATTTCCATTTGTTTTTTTTCTTGATTTTCACATTTCTCTGCTTTATACCAATTCTGCTTCACTGCTGAGGAAACAATATGTACTCTTAAATATACACGAAAAAGTTAACATAGTACAATACAGTTGTATTGAAAAAGAAGAATATATTATTTTATTTATTTATTTAACTGTGCTTCTCATGATAAAACACTGATTAAACAGTGACCACTGACAGGCATAACTCATGTTACATCATATTCTAACAAAACAATGTACAGTATACAAATAATTGTTTATTTATTTATTTAAATTTGTTTCTTGGGATAAAACACTGATCAAACAATGATTACTGACAGGAACAGCTCAAGTTATATCATATTCTGACAAAACAATGTACAGTATACAAATAACAGTGATCTACATTTATGACTAAAAGCATAGAACATCTGACAAACAATATGCACATAAAAGATCTAACAAACCAAATATATATATATATATATATATATATATATATAAAGTTACATAGATCAAAAAGAGTAGGCATAATAGAGTTAAAGTAGGAGGAGTGGAAGTGGTGGATATATTGGCAGTAGTAGCTATGTTAGGAAAACTAATAGAGGCCTAGAAGATGAAAAAGGGGACTAAATTATGCATAGGGGGTTTAGAATAGTAATCATGTAAAAAGCTGAATCATAGTTTAGGATGTATGAGCTAATCAGATGGATCAGTTAGGTGGGAGGTAATGTTACTACACAGCTGAAGATATTGGTTAAGGTGACATGTACTTTTAGACAGTTTCACTCAAACTGTTTTAGTAAGTATTGTTTGAACTGTGGCCTAAACAGTGAGTTGTTTATGTGCTCAGTTAAATCAGAAGGAAGTGATGGCCATGGTTTTGGGGCAGTAAAGAAAGGCAATGGCTAGTAGAGAGCAATCTGAGAGAAGGGGTCTGTAGTGAAGGACAGGTTCTAGATTGGTTTCTTAGGTTATAGGTTTGAATGGTAGCAAAACATTTCAAGAGGGAGGGGAGGGGGCAGGGTGGACTGGGACAACAATTAGACTCTGGCAATACCAGAACCACCAGCCCATTTTCACTAACTAGTGTGCCTGAATAATTGCAGCCGAGCCAAGGGTATGGCAGAAGAGTAAAATTCCCCAGTTTTAATTGTCAAGGGGTTGTCAGGTTGAAAATGTTACTTTGTTCCTCAAAATGCAATGAATGGTCTAAGTGCAAATAATTTACATTTGAATCAGTCCCCCCTGAACCACTATGTGTGAGAAGGAATGTGCTGCCTTACAGTGCACGTGGGTTAAACCCTTTTACCCCTTCCTAACAGAAATAATTTATGTGTAGCTATTGTGGGACTTCCAACATCCAAATCTATGGACTTACATATATCAAGTATGACATGACATTTCTCTGAATATTCCCTTTTGTCCAAGGTATGGCATTTTCAGACTTGGTATATATAAGTTTGGAAAGATTTAAAGAGAGTGATTTTTCAAGATTTATTCTTCTCTGGGTTTTCAGTCTTTTTTTGGCTTTTTGAGTGATGACATTTCAACAGGGAGCCAATGGCAGAGGTATTTTTTTTAGTATTTGTGCTTGCTTATGTCAGGCATAGACTTTATGAAAATCACATTGACCAGACATAAGCTTCTCAAAGTGTCTATGTAAGAAAAGCAAAAAAAAAAAAAAAAAAAAAAAAAACCCTAGTCTCACTAACATAGCATGATGGAGCCTGCTTAAACTACTGTCTCATGTAGCTATGGACATTCAATCAGTCTATTTGAAGAGAAAAGTGGTAGCCCCACATGCACTGTTGCACATTTCTGAATCACATGTTGTGCAATGTAGCTCAACAACATGGTGCCAGGAAATGACTGCAGTGTGACACTGCTGTGCTATAGAATGGCCATAGCTGTGCACAGTGGTGCTATGGGTGTACACGTGACATATACATAGGTCGCATGCTATGTCTTCACCATGCTGTGCATGGCTCGCTCTCACATTTATTGATAGTGAAGTGCACACTGGCATTGGTTCATGGATAGTGGCATTAACTGGCTTCAGTAACAAAACCGTTGTGACAACTGGCTTTGTTAACATGATATGAAGTGTCGGTGCTAATTTGTGCAGTACCACATACAACCATACATCACTGCAACAGAAAATACAAAGACACTGAAACACACATATAATGTAATACCTTTTATTGGACTAACATACATTTTACAAATACACAAGCTTTCAAGATGACATGAGTCCTTTGTTAGGATTTTTATTAAATTGCAGATTTTAGATACAGTGCTTAAATATCCACTTGTATCTAGAAAGGGAAATACATAATTTATTTCTAATTCTCTAAAAAAATGAAAACTTTAAAAATGCTAGTGTGGAAAAAAGTGTAACTTGGACAACAGCTCAGAGACAGATACATGCTGTAGTATTACAGCTAAGGTTTCATGATATTCATACCTGAAAAACAGATCACCCGTTGATTGTTGGAAAGTTCCTATTAAGATGGTTAAGACTGCAAACACCTTTGTATCTATAGATTATGAATACTATGTATTCCCTTGATTATGCTAATGGGTGACAAATTGGAACAGTGCCATGGTGCAAAAGGTAGCACACTTGCCATTGGGGCCAAAGGTCATGAGTTCTAGTCCTACACCAAGTAGCTCAAGTGTTAACATGGCAGTGTAGCACAGTGATGGTGCTGCATTCCTGACTGTGTTAGGCTTCAGATGAGGTATTGAACCAAGGTCCCATCTACTTTAGTTGGCAGTAGCTCAGATGGATGTAAAGAACCTACAACACCTATCAAAAAAGTAGAGGTTCTTTATTTAAAATAACATGTACAATACTATTTATAATCTTACATATTTATACATTTACAGATTTATACAGTGCACACATTTCCATTCATTTCCATTGTCATACTGTCACAGATATCTTGCTTTTCATTATTATGTTAAATCTTCATTACCTTTTTTAAACCCCACTCCTTTCTTCCACAACCACCATGTATTTTCTTAAAATTACTGCTAGTCTGCATTTGTCATTAAATGTGATTTCATTTAGTGATTCATTTGAAATGGTCCATACAATGTAACATAATATTTTATCTATTTTACTAACTGGCTATAATATCCATATATAATCATATCTATGTTTATTTCAGTTACCTGCTTTCTTTACACAATTTTTCAAAAACTTTGTAATCCTTATACATTGTAAGAAAACATGTTCTGCAGTTTCTTCTTCATATAATATATACAAATGTTCACTGTTTTTATATGGCATATTTCCATTTTTTGGTAATTCATTAATCACTAAGCTCCATTAAAAATATTGACATTCTATTTTTTTATTATGCCATGCTTTTTATACTTTTATACCTTTAATTTTTTCAATTGCTAGCTTAGTCCAAGGATTAGCATAATATAAAATAAACTTTTTATTGCATGATAACTTACAGTTTTACCCCCAAACACAGAGACTTCTTTTAAGAAAGATACTCCTCCTATCTTTACTATATCACCAAATCCCTTACTTTTTTCTTTATTCAATGTCATGCCTATTATATTTAAAAACTGATGTATATAACATATAATTTCCTTTATCCAGACTTTGTTTCCTGGTAATCAATATAATATAATCTGCATAAGTAAACATGACTGGAATTTTTACCTCTTCATTAGTGGTATACAACATCTCTCATGTGCAAACTTACATCTCTGACTGATTTATTCATAACTAATGCAAATAATACTGCTCATAGGACATCCCTGATTTATGCCATTCTTTATATTTATTCCTTTGCTTAACCATCCATTCACTAAAATCCTTACTTTATTTTTATTATATGCAGAGCAACATGCACTTTATTTTTATTATATGCAGAACAACATCCATTCTTAATTTTCTTACTAATCTTATATTGTTCCATAATTGTCCACAAAAATTCATATTGTACTGTATCACAAGCTTTATTTAAATCTTTGATCATGATTTTGGTCTCATCAGTCCTGTTTATAATATCATTGACAATTTTCCTTACTATGAATAATAATTCCTGACATCCTTTTCCCTTAAAATGATATATGCTGGGCCAGATTCACGATGGCTTGCGCGGAGTCTAAGAGTAGAGTAGGACTCCATGCAGCCATCATGTCTGACGAGCGATCCAGGAACAGCCTGTAGGGGTGTGTAAGAGAGTTCCTAAAACGGCTCTTACACGGACAGAGCTGGGACATGCAAATCACCTCGATTGCAGGTGAAAGGCATGCAAATGAGGTAGATTTGCGATTCAGGAAACCCGAACATGTCCGAGTAAGAGCAGTGTTATTTGCAGAAATGTACTCAGTTGACAACTGAGTACCATTCTGCAAATAGCAAAACGGAGCTGTGACAGCTCCAAATAAAGGTTGCATCCAGTGCAGGAAGCATGCCAATGGCCAAATATGCAGCCATTGGAAATGTTCCCTGATGCAAAATTAAAATAAAAATAA
Organism: Protopterus annectens; assembly: GCF_019279795.1. Lineage (NCBI taxonomy): Eukaryota > Metazoa > Chordata > Ceratodontiformes > Protopteridae > Protopterus > Protopterus annectens. The sequence continues at coordinate 738,046,393 of NC_056732.1, forward strand.
TTTTTTTTTCACCGATTTCCAATGTTTAAGGATAGAGCAGCGCCATGCAAATGGGCTGCACTCTAAAAACCAGAATACTACAAATTAAAACCCACAAATGTGGATTTTATTGAAAGTGGTAATGTACAATGCAAGGGAATGGCAGGCTGAAGACAAGATGGCCACCGAGTAGAGGTTGCTAAGGGGGGAAGCTCAGTCTAAGACATGTAACCAAGCATTAGTAGGCAATCCTATGTAAATGAGTGTTAGGATAGTGAATCGCTAGTTTACATAGCAAATGAGCACAGTCAGTGGAGTGTAGGAGTAGGATATGGGGAGGAACAGAGTAGAAGATAGGTGACATCACGAGGGGGGTATTTATGAAAGAAGTGAAGCTCACTGGAGCAGAGTGGCATTTGTCCGCTGTCCTTTAGACATCATGGAAAGAGGTGTGTCAACAAGTAGGCTAGGGAAAGCCAAGAAATAGAAGGTGTATACCATGGATAACACCAAAGTTTCTTGCTGAGCGTGCATGCACGCCTGTAAACCCGAGTAAGACAGAGTGCACGCATGTAAGCGTGAGTGCGCACGTTTAAGCTGGAGTAAGCATGTATAAGGCTGTTTAAAGAGTTGTAAGTGCGTTTGCGCTGGTGTGCGTGCATTTTAACCCGAATAAGCAAGTTTTAGTCCGTGTAAGCATGTGTGTGCGCGTCTTAGTTGCTGTGCTCATGTTTGCTCTTGTGTGCGCTGTGCTCCCCCCTGAGGAAACAGAAAGGAAAAAGGAAGCACAACAAATAGTAGGAAGCTACCAGGGAGTACTAGCAGAGCTAGCAGGTGAAAACAATCAGAATCAGGCAATTACACAGGCAGTACACTAGCCCAGCCCAGCCTAGCACTTAAAACTCTACAAACAACAGTCCATTATGTTTCTCACAAGAGACACTGCAGTAAGCTAATAGAAGTGAAAACTGAAAAAGCTTTACTGAGACAAAGAAATGTTAGGGGCTGCCATTGACATATGCAACATGCTGAGGGTGGTGACAATGGAAATGCTGCTGGACAACCCACAGTGAGGAGACGGAGAAGAGTGTACAGGCCCAGGGTAACCTACCAGGGGCTACATGAGCTGGAGATAGTGCAGCGCTATAGAGTGGACAGAGACCTCCTGCAGCAAATTGTTGAGCTGTGCAGGCCACGCCTCACACACAGAACCAACAGAGGGGAACCCATCCCAGTGGAAACCAAGGTATGTGTTCGCCTAAGAATATTAGCAACAGGCAACTTCCAGAGACCAACTGGTGATATGATGGGGATATCACAGGCATCAGCATCCAGGGTACTACACCAGTTCCTGGATGCCATGTCAGCACATGTCGGTGATCATGTATATTTCCCCAATTCCCGTGAGGTATTGGCCAGTAATATGTGTCTCTTCCAGCAAATAGCAGAATACCCTGAGGTAGTGGGTGCAATAGACTCACGCACATACGCATCAAAGCACCAGCCGGTGAGTGGGGTAGGGTCTACTTCAACCGTAAGGGCTTCCCCTCCATCAACTGCCAGGTCATGTGTGATGCCCAGGGTATAATACTGAATGTGCGTGCAGGCTGCCCTGGAAGCTACCATGATTCCCACATCTGCCATCTGACGCAGCTGTACCAGACATTTTCCAATGGGGACATCCCACATGGTCATCTAGTGGGGGATGCTGGCTATGCACTGGAGCCGTGGCTGATGACACCCATCAGAAACGCACACACACCTGAACAGGAATGCCATAATGAGGCACATGCACAAACACGTAATGTAATAGAGCATGTGTTTGGTCTGCTCAAGTCATGGTTTCGGTGCCTGGACACATCTGGTGGAGCCTTGCAGTACTCACCAACTACATGTACCCAAATTGTCATGGTATGTGCTATGCTACATAACATGATCCTGCGAAAACAGCTGCAGCAGGACTAGCATAGGCCTGGGTCAAACAGCCCCCCACCATTGCCAAGGCCATCACAGGCAGAGCGTGACTCGGAGGAGGAACACCCTGAGCCTGCCCCAGTAGGCAGAAGGAGGCATGCTCAGTATGCTTTGGCCTTGGCAAAGAGGCAATGCATAGCACATACACTGGCTTAGTAGGAACTCTGGAAATGATACCCCTCTCCGACTCACACATAAAGTAAAAGGGATGCCTAAGTTGACACTACCTGCTTCCAAACATGTGCAGGGAGTGTAGTATGTGTATCCAACATAGACAGCCCTGCAGCACCACCTAAGGCATGAATGCCATGTGTTAAGCAATATAAAGCAGTGCTAAACAGCAATTACCACCATGTAGTATATGCAAACAAAATCGCACACACCAACTAGCACAACTGTGGTCAATGTTCAGTAATATTGGGCAACATCCAGCAATGTTGGTGAATATTGAGCAATGTCAGACAAGCCTGGTCTAAGCAGGGCATAGCTGAACAAAAGCCAACATGCTTGTATTTGCTTAACAGGCCCTTAAACAGTGTGGTCGGCTCAGTATGAAAGTATAAATCAGTGATGGGCCTCAAACCCAGGATACTGTGCATTATAGCCAAAGCACTGAACCACTAAACCATGACAGTATTGCAGTGGTCCACCTGTATGACGGAATGTTGATAAGTCTATGCAAAGTATTCCATGAAAACCCTGCAGGCACAGCATAATCCTTGTTGAGTTATGACACAAAGGTGAGTCCTGCAGTGAGAACAGAACCTGACTTCCAACACACACAGTATAAATCTCAGGTCTCAGGAACACCAAACAAGAATCACCACGATGTAGTAAAATGCAGTTTATTCCAGAAAAACGAGCGCTTTCGCATACACACAAGTGTGCTTCTTCAGGTTACACACAGTATAAATGTTAATATTGGTCATGTTCGTGCACATCAGCAAATGTAGTGGACCTCAGATAGCAACATACTGAAGGGTCACACTGGGCATACTCACACACTTGAATAAATGAGACAAATGTCAGGCAACAAAACATGTAATGTCAGAACTGGGCATGCTCACACACTTAGGCCATGTCTGAGTACAGCAGTGGGCCACGCATATCTGGCAGTTGCATGTGTTAACCCAGGAACCTGTCACTATACAACAATCCACCCTGTGCATACATTTATATGACAACATACACATCCATAATGTAGTGGAATGCTGTCATAATCAAATATGTTCTGCAGATCCTGAAGTTCTTCATAGAAACTGGTAAAGCAAAGATGATAAAGACCTGCAAACAGTATCAGCAATAATCATTGTGCATCTTGAACATTAGCATAGGTTCAGTGGTCGATACTAGGCTATCTGCCCTATGGCATGTACAAGCCTAGCCAGAGTGTGTTTGGCATTCGCAACCATGTCAGATTACTACACTGTGTGTGTAAATAGTAGGTCACACAAGATAGCCCATGTACGTTTATGCTAGTGTGCCTCTGTCTAGCAGGGACACAGAAAATATCCCAGGGGTAAATATACAATCGCCCATACAGTCATCAAGATGTCTCCATTAGGTGGTCAGTGGGTGGCTCTGCCTATGTGAAACTGGGATTACATTCTGTAGTGAGTGGAGCCTCTGGGATAAGAATCTGTCCCTCCACAATGTCCTATTAACATCTGTGCTGAGGTATACATCCCTGCAGTGTGCAGCTCCAAGGGAGTTGGATATCCTGAGGTGGAGCATGTCCAGTAATTCTGGTTTGGGTATAGCAAACAACAGGCACACATCATATCTGAGTATGTGGTAAGCGACTGAGTAGAGCTGGAGTTACTGCATCTGAACTATGCAGGGCATCTGTGTGATTCCCTAGATCTGCTTGGTGAGGACTGTCCATGGCCAGTACAGTTGCTGCAGGTGTCAGGTAAGGTACACCCCAAATGTGGCATTGTAACCAAGCATGGATGTGATGAGTATAGGGGCACAATGACCTCACTCGATCTAGATGTGAAACCATATGGGATAAGGTGGCACACATAGAAGGTGTATCCAACCACCTTGGCAACGTGAATGTTAAAGGCGACAGTACGAACAAGTGATGTCCCCAAACCCCTAACAACTCCTATTGTATGTAATGGAGTACTGCCTATGTGGTAATGTGTGGGCATGTTGTTACTCCCAAAGGGGATGACCATGCAACTAATGGCATTTAGCTGTAGGCCATGGCTCAGGCACCAGTCATCCATCTCTGTGAGACCCTGATTGAGTATGCATGTGGCAGCTGGAGAGTTGATCATGGCACCCAGTTTGCAGTCAAGTGCAAATATGTTCAGCCATATTCCCCCTGTGATAGCCTTTATGTAAGACAAATATATACTGAACAAGAAATATCCCAGGACCAAGCTGTGTGGGATGCCATGTGTAACTGGTGTATAGTCAGACATGGCACCTGCAATCCTGACCATGTGGGTGCTATCCCTGATCTAGGTATCAATCCATTGTGTGAGATATGTGTCCAAATTGACTCTGGTGAGCCTATGCACAATGGCCTAGCGGGTTATTGTGTTGAATGGTTTTGCAAGGTTCAGGTAGGCTGTGTGGATAGCCATCCCTATGTTGATGGACCTGTTAGCCATTTAAAGAATACCTACAGGCTCAAGAGGCAAGATCTGCCCACACCAATGCTGAAATGAGTAGGACACAGTGTCTGTAGGTTCCCAATGTCTATGTGTAGGAGTCCTATAACAATATGCTCCATAGCTTTGCAGAACAGGCTACATAGGCTTATAGGGCAATATTGTCTGTGGTCCATTGTGGCACCAACTATGTGGAGTTGGACCACTGTCCCAGTACACCATTCCTTGGGTACATATCCTGTGGTAACTCCGATATTGAACAGTGATGTAATGTGAGGGTTGCATTTGTCATGATGCTTGTGTATAATGCAGGCTGGGACACCATCTGGTCACATTGATACTGTGATGTACGCTGTGGGGAGGGCAGCACTTACCTGTTACTGTGTGATGCCAGGGAGGTTATACTCTGTTGGGATGGATAGTTGCTCCTTAGGGGGGATGGGTGGGAGGCATCTGCACTGAACCTGTTTTCCAGGATGTAGGCAATGCCAGTGGGTTCAGGGTAGGTTTAGTCAGTATGCAGTAACTCACAGCATATCAGTGAGTATCCACCCAGGTTTCTGACATAACTGAAGAAGGCCGTGTGATAGTCCTACATGTCAGGTGCAATTGTCTGGTAGAAGCAGCCCTTAGAAAAGTCCATGAGTGATTGTAGCTGTCTGCTAGTACAGATCACAGATGCCTTCCCAGTCTGGGATTGTGATCTATCATGTAGTAGCATCCTCCTGACATTGTACAGCTTATTAATGGCTTGAGTCTACCAGACAGGTCCCCAGCCATTGTAGTAGGGGTCTTGTTGTTATTTGGGATAGCACAATCCATGCAGTCCACTAGGTGTCCATAGAATGTGTATGTAAAGGATGCAGCAGTGTGAACTGTATATGCCACTGTATCAGGATCTCTGAAGGATACCACCTTGCTTCGGTGAAGTGAGATGTTGGCTCATGAGAAGTTCACCAAGATTACCCAGGATGGGTGTGTGGAGGGTATATGTATGTCCTGTGAGATTCATGTATGTTCTGACCTTACCAATGAGGGGTATATCTCTGGTGTGGAACATAGAGTTCCCATGTTGGTGATGAGCAGGTCTAATATGTATTCCCCCTTGTGGCTGTGCTGATTGATTGTGCCAAAGCATATGAGTCCACAAATTGTAGTGACTGTTGGGTGAGGTTGTTGGAGCTTGAGTAGTATCCCCAGTCAATATGTGTGTATATGAAGTCACACAATATAATGGTGTCTGTGGAGACCTTCATATTCTCCATAGTTCCCACAAAAGCCGAGTGTGGTTCCTGAGTTTGGGAGTGTGTTCTGTAGCAGGAAACAAACTGAAAGGCAGTATTGCACAATGGTAGTTGTATATGTATGGTCTGTGATGCTTTGTGAAGTGCTACTAACCTGGAGGTGTGTATCTGTGATGTATATGGATACTCCCCCTAGTTGTGTTGTCTGTTCCAAGTCTTGTTGTCAGACAGCATGGTATGAAACATAACCTGGTAGTGCTGGTGTGCATAAGTGAGCCTGAACCAGGTGTCTGCCAGTGCACAGATATTTCTCTACTCCATACTGAGAAGAGTCCTGAGTGGCCACAATATGAGGTTAACACAACTGTTGTTGAGCAGCATTACCCTTAGTTTCATTTAACCTGTAATGTCTATGGAGGTGGGTTTCTCTTCTGAGCCCTGCTTAAAAAAGGCACTCTGGTGGTAGCAAGAGCTTTAGCCAGCATACCAAAGTCCAAGGGTGACAGGTGCAAGCTGTCCATAGTGAAGCTATGTGGCATGTTGAGCATGTCACCATATGCTGACAGACACTGTATCCCCTATGAATGAAACAAATTTGTTAGCCAACTGTTAAATGTGATATGTGTGTCCGTATACTGTGACATCATAATTGGTGGGTGTAAGATGCTAGACAAGGTCAGGGTCATACTGGCCTAGGCTACATGATCAGAGTGTACCTCCATGTATCATGTCATGTGGTCCAGGGAGTAACGTCTGAGGTTACACACACCAGCATGGACAATGATTGTGCCAGTCTTGTACTTGCTTTGGAGTGACTTGACTGCCTGTGTTATGTGGCAGATCCTGGCACTCAACAGACAGCCCAAAGTGACTATTTCCTTGTCAGGGCTGATGAGGGGTACGTCAGTGTGTCTGAACATAAGTGTCGCCTATTACAAGTGTATTAGGTGTGTTGTTTAGCCCAAAGGGCAGTGACTGTGTGGCACACTGACATTGTGAACTTAGTGATATGGGGTATTGTAGTGGGGTAGCAGGTGTGTGTGTGTGTCTGCTTTGGAGGTCTCTGCTGCTTAGGTAGAGTACATTTACAGCATCCATGTATGTCAATGTGTGCTAATGTGGTTTGAGTGCTGTTGCTAGAGGATGTGGTGTATGTGGTTACCTTCACCACCTGATAGACTGTGCCAGTCATGGGTCGAGAGAGTTCAGCTCCCTGTATGTCTATATAGGTGCATCTCACACATATATCGGAGTTTGTCGGGAGGAGGAGAGGGTTGTCTGTGTACATGAGGCAGATGTGACATTGTGTCAATATCACAATATCCACCAGCTGGGCTGAAGACTACACATAAAACCAACCCCTGGACATGCCAGGATATTATCATGACATACTCTGTAGCCTGATCAGAAAGGATCAGTACGGTGTTAAGCATGTAAAAGAGTATAACAGGGATTAGTGCTCATGTTTGTTAGTGTTTTGTAAAGAGGAGCTGAGAAGGAGTCCAGACTGAATCATGACACCTCTTTCAGCTATGTCATAAATATCAATGTACACACATATATGTCCTGAGTCAGGGCCAACTGTACCTGAGTGTCAATACCGACATTATGACAGACAGGCCCATATGTACATACCCATCCCCCACTGACAATAGTCCACATCATCATACCAGGAGATATCACATGTAGAATGGATGAGCAGCTACCCCCACTGCCAAAAGCATGGCAGCAGGTGGAATACATTGATTCCCAATATGTGTCATGCACAAACTACAGAACAAACAGATCATGCACCTGAACAGTCAGTGGAGCCACACCCCCTACACAGGATGTGGAACCGTTGAATGTGTCACAGCTACATATGGCACTCCCCACAAGTGTTGGTGCACAACACACCATAGGAAGTCAAGTCCAGTATGCCTATGAGGTCTGATCTGCAAGGTCATGGAGACCATCATGGTTGTAGTCATAAACAGAGCTATTGGAAGCTGACACATACACAACCCTACCAACTGTGGTATCTTCATGTGCGGATCATGGTTCCCAAACATGCTAGACTGTTTGCAAGGCAGCCACCCAGGACATACATCAATGAACACATCTACACATGTGTCACATAGACTTTGAATAGCCCTTTATCAACATCCCAGACACATGTAGTATCCACAAAACCAAGAAGCTGTGCATAAATATGTGTTGACATATGACGGAATGTCAATGTGTCCACAGGTAGATCACACAAGGTAAGAATATTGAGGTCATGTTCAAGCTGTTGACCCCTGCTGACCCACATGGACCATTCCTGGAATGGCATAAAACAAAGTGTACACACATCACCATGTCCAGTCTGATAATGTCACCATCCTATAAATACAGCAGGAGAAGAGAAATCAGCCAGTAAAGCAAATAGCTCGCCGTGTTAATGCGTCTCTTTCTAGTATCATAACATAGTTAGGTAGGGGTTTGAATCCTGCGAACAGTGAGTGTGTGTTTGTATGTGTACAATTGTCTTTGAAAGGAGTGCCCTTTATGGAGACTGTGAAAGCACACTAAAAGACGTACATTCCTCTTTGGAAAGTCTGATGATGTCACCATCCTACAAATACTGCAGGAGAAGGGAAACCAGCCACTAAAGCAAATAGTGCCCCATGTTAGTGCATCTCTCTCTCTCTCTAGTATCATGATATAGTTAGGTAGGAGTTTGAATCCTGCAATGTGTGTGTGTGGGGGGTGTGTATGTGTACAGTTTCCTTTGAGAAGTGTTCCCTTTTTGGAGACTGGGAAAACTCAGTAAAGGAAGTACATTCCTCTTTGGAAAGTCTGATGATGTCACCATCCTACAAATACTGCAGGAGAAAGGAAACCAGCCAGTAAGCCAGTAAAGCAAATTACACGCCATGTTAGTGGGTCTCTCTTTAGTATCATAACATAGTTAGGTAGGGGTTTGAATCCTGCAAACAGTGAGTGTGAGCAATTGTCTTTGAAAGGAGTGCACTTTTTGGAGACTGTGAAAACACACTAAAAGAGGTACATTCCTCTTTGGAAAGTCTGATGATGTCACCATCCCACAAATACAGCAGGAGAAGAGAAACCAGATAATAAAGCAAATAACTTGCCGTGTTAATGCGTCACTCTCTAGTATCATAACATAGTTAGGTAGGGGGTTTGAATCCTGCAAATGCTGACTGTGTGCATGCCACTTTTGGTCAACATGGTGTGGGTTTTGCTTTTACTTTGGTATGATGACAACAGTAAGTGCATTGCAGACATCAGGTATCTGTGTGGCAAATATATATGTGTACATGTCCCCTCAGTCACTACATAGGTGTGAAGCCTGCATACTACATGAATACATTTGTTTCCATTGACAGGTTGTGCTGCTGCTACTCAGATCGTAGGTCACATATGTATGTATGCGACATGGCCGTCCACTGTTGTGTTCTGTGGCCAAGGTCATCTGTGGCACACACACCCATGACAGTTACTTAAGAGTAGTGTGAATGAGGGTATATGCCTGGGGTATATGTCAGACATGGTCATACACAACAAAGCCTGCCAAGAATGGACAGTCTTTATATGTGTACAACTGCCTTGTAGATATACATTCAGGCCTCTAATGTCAGTGATACACCTTTAGACTTCACAATACCTATAGATATGTGGATACCAAGGGACACATGACATAACATGTGTCTGTATGTACACAATGGCACCAGACATACATGTTGAGGGCTACCACCGGTTTGGTATTGATGGGATAGTATGTATAGTACATGAGGATGACTATGCCATAGTCAGCTTACTGCTATACAGCATGTATCACACAACAGGTATCTGTCTGTATGATACCCTTGTGTAGGATATGCGTCCCATCCAGGGAATGCATTGTAGGCCATTCCATCCCAGATTTTGATGGACACATCCCTAGTGTGTCTGCATGTACCTAAGGGGGCTATATGACACACAGGTGTGGTCACAGTAATGGGTGGTGGTCATCACCACTGGTTAGTGTTATAGTGTAGCACCGGAATGATCCAATTGATACTGGGTTCCCTACTACTGTGTGTCGTTTGTCAGGACATAATCCAATGATTGCTTATAGTCATGCTGTTGAGGTTGTGTATACTACCAGACTGCAAATCATTGACTGATATTAATGGTTTCACCCGCAGCATAGTGCCAACCCATGTCATACACACGTCTACCCATGTTAGTACATAACTGTAGTAGAATGCATACTGGCCATTGAAAGATGCAATGGGATGTTAATGATGTGTATGACAGGGTATGCCACACGTCCCATGTGTCCACTATGCACGTACATCCAGACAGTGTGCACCCACCATGTTGACAGATGTACACTTGCTAATCTGTACTGCACACATCACAGCTGTCCACTCGCTAACACATGCTGGCAACACATCACACATTAGCCAAGTGGCACATGGGTGGATAATACATACTCAGACCTAACAGTGGTGTAAACAACGCTACATTGACAATCAGAGCTTTGATGCATAATGTCTGCTCAGATATACCTACAAGGATGTAGTTAGACTTCCTTGTTGACAACTCGCTATTATTGCTACACTGCTATAGTGTCACCCTGTGCATCAGCACCATGTTAGCCTGTCCCTCCATTGATAATGCAGATGACAGGAGGCACAGGTATCATCATATGCACAGGGCGTTTTGTTGTTTGCCACAGCCTGACATTGACCCATCCAATCGACATGTCTGTGTGTGTGTGTGTGTGTGTGTGTGTGTGTGTGTGTGTGTGTGTGTGTGTGTGTGTGTGTGGGACAACAGTACAGCATGGGCCAATGTTGATGTAATGTGTGTGTGTATGTGTGAGCCCTAGTTGTTTGCTTAATGTGTGTGTGTCTGCATGCATACAGCTCCACCATGTGGCTGCCATATACAGTGGTTTGTGGGACAGCCACAGACTGTACCTGCTTGACTGTACAGATCACTGTCTCCAGCCATGGACACAGTACCTGTGCCTGGCAGGGGTGCTACGGACAGTATCGGGTACTAACCCTGACTCGGTACTGTCATCAGAGGCAGAGGTATGACGACTGGACCCATGTCCCTGCTGGGACTGGCCAGAGCCACGTGCACGTGGTCTACTGGGATGGACAATGGACAGGCCAGCCCTAGCATTGCTGGGGCTGGTACTGCCACTATGGGAGCAGCTGTGAGCTGTGGACCGTCTGCGACCACTGCCAGCTGTTGCTGTTGCTGGCATGCGTCCGCGTCGACATCGCAACTGTCCCACACGGTCCTGGCTTAAGGAAGACATGTTGTGGAGGGCATCTATTGTCTCCCCCCAATGTCTATCAATGACCTCGGTGTATGTCCTGATGGCACCGGCAAGGTCACGGATGCTGTCATTGATAGCGGTCTTATGTGCCCTCTGCACCCTAAGTGCCTGTCTGGTGTACAGTTCCATACGTGCCTGAGCCTGCATTACAGCCCAGAACATAGTGGTCGTTGTAAGACCTGTGAGGGCACGCCTGCCAGGGGCAATACGTCCAGTGGTGCTCCCCCGAGAACCCCTGGACCTCCGACTATGTGGTACCGTTCCGGGTCTACGGCTATTGCTGCTGTGAGGGGATGCATGTGCCATGGGTACCACACTCCCCTGGTCAATGCCAACTGTATGCTGTCCCTCCCCTATGGCCATTGGTGGTGAGGGATGTAATGGCAGTATGAGTGTGTGCATAGATGGGGTTGAACGCTGTGTACTGTCGATTGGTGGACCAACGACAGACCCTGTCAAATCTCCTTGTGCCAAAATACATGTGTCATCATCACCACTATCCGTGGCAGTGGCTTCAGGTCACCTGCTGCTTTCGCCAAGCCCTACCTCAGCACCTGTGAGAGGAAGACAGGAAACACATGTTACGGTCTGCACATGCACACATGCACACATGCACACATGAACACATGAACATATGCACACATGCACACATGCACACATGAACACAGGCACACAGGCACACAGGCACACAGGAGCACATGCACACAGGAACACAGGAACACATGCACACCCCTCACTACAGCAGATACACACACACAACAGAAATCCAAATCATACTCAATACTGGTTGAAGGTGGGTGACAGTATCACAAGGCGAACAGTCACGCACATGTGTCAGCATGCAGAATAAGTGTTGATCAAGTCCATGCAGTGTGAGTGTAGACAGCCATAGTTAATGACAGTGTACATGACTGTGGTGCATGTGTGTACATGTTCAGTGATTGCCTACACCCTGGAACACAATGTGTACAAGGACACAACATTTATGTGCAAGTATTATATGCTCTGCAATGTCCTGTGCACCATCACACACAGGTATACATACCATGGCTGCGTGTGTTATCTGTGTGTCACATGGATTTCCATGTCTGATTGCAGTGTCTGTGTCTGTAGCAGATAATTGTGGACACAGGTGTAGCACATGCATGCTATGTACACACACGGGATGAGTGGTGCATGTATACGTGATGGGATACCAATCCTGGACATGGCCATTGTAACAGTATGGGGTGTAGTACCATTAGCCATCATCATTATGCATCATGTGGTGACTCAAGGCCACTAAAGTGTGCTAGACCACCTCCTAGCATACTGTACCTGAACCGCAGTGCCATGGCTAAGTTCACAATTACACAGCCACATTGCACAATGGTGTGTGAGGTGTCCAATAGGGAGCATTGCCTAACATGACTGTCTTATGTGTTGAGGAGTGTTGCACAGCCCATGCTAGGCCCCTATCCCTCAGGTATGGTATGTGTGGTGTGTGGATGACATGTGGGATACTGAAGTGTGACCCGGCAGCGGGTGTCCAGTTACACTATGTGTAGCATGCTGAGGTGTACTGTGTATGACAAATGTGTTATGTTGTGTACATGTGTGTCAACTATGCCTATCCAATGTGCAGTACAGTGTTGCCACATTTGTGTCTGATGCTCTGTGCATTGCATGTGATTGAGGCAGCTACCAACATTACTGAGATGTTTCACGTCTCACAGCAAACATGCACAGCATGCATTATGCATAGGTGTATGTGTACATGGCCTACACCTCACCTATGACATGCACAGTTCAATACCAAGTTTAAAGTGTTAACACACTCACCAGCATGTAACGTCTGCCCTGCTGTCACGCCAGAGGGACCTGCAAGAATATGATGCAGTTTGTCAGTGGTCACAACTGTGGCATTGCTACTGTGAGTGTGCTCAACAACAGGCATAGGTGTACAGATACTATTAAAATTATCAGTATTGCAAACAATAGGCACCACAACTGCTAAACACAGTACACATCTCACACATGCATAATCTAACAATACAGATAACAGTAGTCTACAGCTAGGTCATGTTACCTGCACGCTCCATGTCACTATGCTGGGTGGCTCCAGCCTCCACGACGACACATGTATAATGTTGTTTTTGCTGTAGGCCAGGAGCCACCACACTTAGCAGCAGTTCCTCCACTCTGGTGAGGGGGGGATGTATTGCCACCCCACCACATGTGGCAAGCTGTTGTCTGTGGATATCAGACGCACGCTGCCTGACATGTCTAATTAAATCACTGCAATGATGGCGTACCTGCTCATATGTCCAGTTATGCATGCCTATGTCATTTACCCGATGAACAAGTTCTTGCCACAGTGCAGTACGCTCCTGCTGGTGCTGGCTGGCCCTTGAAAACAGCAGGGTATAGTGCTGAACCAGGCTGTGGTGGATTTCCTGTTCCTCTGCAGCTGTGTAGCAGGGATTCCTGTGATGAGCCATAGGCCTGGAAGACAAGTAAACGATATGTGTGAGCAAGTCATGTGGCACACTTAACATTATACAGTACAGATATCAGTTAACTGCCATATATAGCATCTGTTCATCTGTCAGAGGATACACACATTCAATAACACATATCAGTGCTCAGCCCACAATTGGCTGACAGTGCCTGCCACACTCCATATGACACACCAGTATACACCAGTACTCGGCTCACTGTTTGGGATCCAATGTACAGCCTTGCCAGGGGGGTACATATCAAGCTAATGCATGCAGAATTATGTCATCCATTGCAATGAATGTGAAGTACAGTTACAGTATAACTAGTAACCCACCCTAGTCATTGATGCCATACCCCTACCTAACATATGTGCACAGTTGTTAATATAGCTGGCATACTGCTGTAACAGAGTATACATGTTGCTAGGTACATACACAAACCCTGCATCACACATGTGATTGTGGACATGGTACAGGCATCATTACACACACATCAGACATTCATACAACACACAAATGTATGCTAACACAGATGAGCATTTGCTAAGCACCTTACAGTACTCTGTGCCCCTACTTACAGATACCTATGCCTGAGGAATGTAATCTCTGCAGGCTGCAGGAAGCACACAAGACAGTGTTACCAGGGAATGTGAACATACATCATACTGTGCTGTTTAGGCCTACAGCTTCAGGTGGTACAACAGTTTAAATGGCGGCTGGATTCACCAGCAGTACCACTTACTGAGCATACATGTATTGCTTCAGCCTATGATGGGACACCACAGTCATTCACAAGGAACTATGTCACAACATATACCATCCTACTATGTCTGCATCCCAATAACTGACACATCTTTCTCTGGCCTCATACTTAGGACACAAATGACCATGACAGAAACGACCTCACACCTAGCTATCACACTGTCACAGACCTTGCACACATTCACTGTCACACTCATTCCACCTCACATAGCAGGTATTGCACTATGTACATGTCTGTGTGCATTGTGTCATAAGTAGGTAATACGCTATTGTTCCTGGGGTCTACAGCAGCCTAGCCATATGCTACCCTGGCCTGTGACACACATGTAATTTGATTTCACTTCCTCCTGTCAACCGGATACATAGAGGTGATTCCCAGGGTGTGTTACCTATCCTCCAGACAATCATCAGGGGTATGTCTGACATCTGCTACTGAGGAGCCTTGTTTGTTCATGCTGGGTGGTTTACTCCAGAGTATGGCATATTTGCCAGTAGGAGCCTATCCCTCCAGCATGTGCTGTTTAGTGAGGTTGTGGGGACTAGGGACCTAGGCCGTGTAGCCCGGTGGGATTGTGAGGTGTTGACATGGTGGTTGTCTGACTGCTATGGGTGTGGCATACCTCTGTATGTTTGGCAGAGGTAATCTCTGGGTGGCCGGTATACAACGCACTGTAGCTGTGGTTATGTGAGTCAGTCTGCATATGGTATGTGTTTCAGGGCAGTATTATCCTTTGTGAGGTATGTCTGTGGCTTTTCCACTTGCTGTAGTTGTCATGTGAGGTACATACCACATGGGACATTGTGATGAGTACAGGGGAACACTGACCTATATTTCCGTACATGACACATCGTTTGTGATTACACGTACCACGTACACAGATTACAAGACTAGTGTGGCACTGTGAATATCAAAGGGGAGCCTACTGTCCACCTGTGTCCCATGTTCCTTTCTGACACCTTCAGTGTTAGTCAGGCAACTGCCTATCTGGTAGTTAGTGGGTAAAGTGTTTTGGAATGGGGTATGGCACTGCAGTATCAACACTGGTGTTCAGTCCATGCCTTGGTCACCAGGCACCTTTTGCAACACATCTGACCCTGTGTCTCCCTCTCTCACTATATATATATATATATATATATATATATATATATAGATATATACATATATATATATATATATATATATATATATATATATATATATATATATAAATATATATATATATGAATATTTATATACATATATATTTATATATCACTCTATATATACATATCTATATATATCTATAATATCTATATACATATATTTATATATATATATATATATATATATATATATATATACACATATATATATATATATATATATATATATATATATATATATATATACACATATATATATATATATATATATCTATATATATATATATATATCCATAGATATCCATATATATCTGTATATATCTATATATCTCTCTCTATATCTCTATATATGTATATATCTATATATATGCCAATAGTAGATCCAAACAGGAGTCACCACACGAAAAGTGAAGTAAAACTTTCTTTATTATTCCATAAAACCACACAAGCGCTTTCACGTAGGTTAACTACGCTTCATCAGGTGTAAATATTAAAAACAAATGAACCATCTTTATACTTGGCTTTTAGGTGGGAAAACCAGATAATTAGAACACAATTAAATACCAATTAAAACAATTTATGTTGTACTTAAAGCGGCAATAGTGCAACATTAGGAAAATGGTATGAATACATATCTAAACCATTCAATGGCAAAAATGTCAAATGCTCTTTTAATACAATATATTGAGTGTGTAACACATAAATCACAATGTCAAAAAAACAAATGCAGCACAGGATCATTGTTGTTTAAATGAATTAAGGCTAGTCTGTACTAGCTTGCAATTTGTTGCCACGCTCTTATATATAATGTAGTATTATACGATTTCATACTCGTTATCCCAATAATGTTATATTCCTCTAACAGGGAAAATTTAATAACAGATTAAAATTATTCGATATTTAAAAACCAACGAGTCCATCGTTTAAAGCTAGATCACCTGACCACATAACATCTGCATGACTCAAAGAGTAAAGTGCCTCACTAGACCAATTCAAACTGAAGAAATAACAGTAAGTCCCTCAGACAGAC
>NC_056732.1:738062964-738160464 GCF_019279795.1 Protopterus annectens
AAAAATTTGGGAAAAAAGGGGGGGGCCAAGGGCCCCCCACCCCCATTGGGGGGGGTTTTGGGGGCGGGGGGTTTTACTGCCACTATGGGAGCAGCTGTGAGCTGTGGACCGTCTGCACCACTGCCAGCTGTTGCTGTTGCTGGCATGCGTCCGCCGACATCGCAACTGTCCCACACGGTCCTGGCTTAAGGAAGACATGTTGTGGAGGGCATCTATTGTCTCCCCAATGTCTATCAATGACCTCGTGTATGTCCTGATGGCACCGCAAGGTCACGGATGCTGTCATTGATAGCGGTCTTATGTGCCCCTCTGCACCCTAAGTGCCTGTCTGGTGTACAGTTCCATAATGCCTGAGCCTGCATTACAGCCCAGAACATAGTGGTCGCTAAGACCTGTGAGGGCACGCCTGCCAGGGCAATACGTCCAGTGGTGCCCCCTCGAACCCTGACCTCCGACTATGTGGTACCGCTCCGGTCCACGCTATTGCTGCTGTGAGGGGATGCATGTGCCATGGGTACCACACCCCTGGTCAATGCCAACTGTATGCTGTCCCTCCCTATGGCCATTGGTGGTGAGGGATGTAATGGCAGTATGAGTGTGCATAGATGGGGTTGAACGCTGTGTACTGTCGACAGGACCAACGACAGACCCTGTCAAATCTCCTTGTGCCAAAATACATGTGTCATCATCACCACTATCCGTGGCAGTGGCTTCAGGTCACCTGCTGCTTTCGTAAAGCCCTACCTCAGCACCTGTGAGAGGAAGACAGGAAACACATGTTACGGTTCGTACATGCACACATGCACACATGCACACATGAACACATGAACATATGCACATGCACACACATGCACACATGAACACAGGCACACAGGCACACAGGCACACAGGAGCACATGCTTACAGGAACACGGAACACATGCACACCCTCACTACAGCAGATACACACACACAACAGAAATCCAAATCATACTCAATACTGGTTGAAGGTGGGTGACAGTATCACAAGGCGAACAGTCACGCATTATGTGTCAGCATGCAGAATAAGTGTTGATCAAGTCCATGCAGTGTGAGTGTAGACAGCCATAGTTAATGACAGTGTACATGACTGTGGTGCATGTGTGTACATGTTCAGTGATTGCCTACACCCTGGAACACAATGTGTACAAGGACACAACATTTATGTGCAAGTATTATATGCTCTGCAATGTCCTGTGCACCATCACACACAGGTATACATACCATGGCTGCGTGTGTTATCTGTGTGTCACATGGATTTCCATGTCTGATTGCAGTGTCTGTGTCTGTAGCAGATAATTGTGGACACAGGTGTAGCACATGCATGCTATGTACACACACGGGATGAGTGGTGCATGTATAATGATGGGATACCAATCCTGGACATGGCCATTGTAACAGTATGGGGTGTAGTACCATTAGCCATCATCATTATGCATCATGTGGTGACTCAAGGCCACTAAGTGTGCTAGACCACCTCCTAGCATACTGTACCTGAACCGCAGTGCCATGGCTAAGTTCACAATTACACAGCCACATTGCACAATGGTGTGTGAGGTGTCCAATAGGGAGCATTGCCTAACATGACTGTCTTATGTGTTGAGGAGTGTTGCACAGCCCATGCTAGGCCCCTATCCCTCAGGTATGGTATGTGTGGTGTGTGGATGACATGTGGGATACTGAAGTGTGACCCGCAGCTGGTGTCCAGTTACACTATGTGTAGCATGCTGAGGTGTACTGTGTATGACAAATGTGTTATGTTGTGTACATGTGTGTCAACTATGCCTATCCAATGTGCAGTACAGTGTTGCCACATTTGTGTCTGATGCTCTGTGCATTGCATGTGATTGAGGCAGCTACCAACATTACTGAGATGTTTCACGCTCACAGCAAACATGCACAGCATGCATTATGCATAGGTGTATGTGTACATGGCCTACACCTCACCTATGACATGCACAGTTCAATACCAAGTTTAAAGTGTTAACACACTCACCAGCATGTAACGCCTGCCCTGCTGTCACCAGAGGGACCTGCAAGAATATGATGCAGTTTGTCAGTGGTCACAACTGTGGCATTGCTACTGTGAGTGTGCTCAACAACAGGCATAGGTGTACAGATACTATTAAAATTATCAGTATTGCAAACAATAGGCACCACAACTGCTAAACACAGTACACATCTCACACATGCATAATCTAACAATACAGATAACAGTAGTCTACAGCTAGGTCATGTTACCTGCACGCTCCATGTCACTATGCTGGGTGGCTCCAGCCTCCACGACGACACATGTATAATGTTGTTTTGCTGTAGGCCAGGAGCCACCACACTTAGCAGCAGTTCCTCCACTCTGGTGAGGGGATGTATTGCCACCCCACCACATGTGGCAAGCTGTTGTCTGTGGATATCAGGACGACGCTGCCTGACATGTCTAATTAAATCACTGCAATGATGCGCATCTGCTCATATGTCCAGTTATGCATGCCTATGTCATTTACCCGATGAACAAGTTCTTGCCACAGTGCAGCACGCCCTGCTGGTGCTGGCTGGCCCCAAAACAGCAGGGTATAGTGCTGAACCAGGCTGTGGTGGATTTCCTGTTCCTCTGCAGCTGTGTAGCAGGGATTCCTGTGATGAGCCATAGGCCTGGAAGACAAGTAAACGATATGTGTGAGCAAGTCATGTGGCACACTTAACATTATACAGTACAGATATCAGTTAACTGCCATATATAGCATCTGTTCATCTGTCAGAGGATACACACATTCAATAACACATATCAGTGCTCAGCCCACACCATTGACAGTGCCTGCCACACTCCATATGACACACCAGTATACACCAGTACTGCTCACTGTTTGGGATCCAATGTACAGCCTTGCCAGGGGGGTACATATCAAGCTAATGCATGCAGAATTATGTCATCCATTGCAATGAATGTGAAGTACAGTTACAGTATAACTAGTAACCCACCCTAGTCATTGATGCCATACCCCTACCTAACATATGTGCACAGTTGTTAATATAGCTGGCATACTGCTGTAACAGAGTATACATGTTGCTAGGTACATACACAAACCCTGCATCACACATGTGATTGTGGACATGGTACAGGCATCATTACACACACATCAGACATTCATACAACACACAAATGTATGCTAACACAGATGAGCATTTGCTAAGCACCTTACAGTACTCTGTGCCCCTACTTACAGATACCTATGCCTGAGGAATGTAATCTCTGCAGGCTGCAGGAAGCACACAAGACAGTGTTACCAGGGAATGTGAACATACATCATACTGTGCTGTTTAGGCCTACAGCTTCAGGTGGTACAACAGTTTAAATGGCGGCTGGATTCACCAGCAGTACCACTTACTGAGCATACATGTATTGCTTCAGCCTATGATGGGACACCACAGTCATTCACAAGGAACTATGTCACAACATATACCATCCTACTATGTCTGCATCCCAATAACTGACACATCTTTCTCTGGCCTCATACTTAGGACACAAATGACCATGACAGAAACGACCTCACACCTAGCTATCACACTGTCACAGACCTTGCACACATTCACTGTCACACTCATTCCACCTCACATAGCAGGTATTGCACTATGTACATGTCTGTGTGCATTGTGTCATAAGTAGGTAATACGCTATTGTTCCTGGGGTCTACAGCAGCCTAGCCATATGCTACCCTGGCCTGTGACACACATGTAATTTGATTTCACTTCCTCCTGTCAACCGGATACATAGAGGTGATTCCCAGGGTGTGTTACCTATCCTCCAGACAATCATCAGGGGTATGTCTGACATCTGCTACTGAGGAGCCTTGTTTGTTCATGCTGGGTGGTTTACTCCAGAGTATGGCATATTTGCCAGTAGGAGCCTATCCCTCCAGCATGTGCTGTTTAGTGAGGTTGTGGGGACTAGGGACCTAGGCCGTAGCCAGTGGGATTGTGAGGTGTTGACATGGTGGTTGTCTGACTGCTATGGGTGTGGCATACCTCTGTATGTTTGGCAGAGGTAATCTCTGGGTGGTATACAACGCACTGTAGCTGTGGTTGTGTGAGTCAGTTTGCATATGGTATGTGTTTCAGGGCAGTATTATCCTTTGTGAGGTATGTCTGTGGCTTTTCCACTTGCTGTAGTTGTCATGTGAGGTACATACCACATGGGACATTGTGATGAGTACAGGGGAACACTGACCTATATTTCCGTTACATGACACATCGCTTGTGATTACACGCACTAACGTACACAGATTACAAGACTAGTGTGGCACTGTGAATATCAAAGGGAGCCTACTGTCCACCTGTGTCCCATGTTCCTTTCTGACACCTTCAGTGTTAGTCAGGCAACCGCCTATCTGGTAGTTAGTGGGTAAAGTGTTTTGGAATGGGGTATGGCACTGCAGTATCAACACTGGTGTTCAGTCCATGCCTTGGTCACCAGGCACCTTTTGCAACACATCTGACCCTGTGTCTCCCTCTCTCACTATATATATATATATATATATATATATATATATATATATATATATATATACATACATATATATATATATATATATATATATATATATATATATATATAAATATATATATATATGAATATTTATATACATATATATTTATATATCACTCTATATATACATATCTATATATATCTATAATATCTATATACATATATTTATATATATATATATATATATATATATATATACATATATATATATATATATATATATATATATATATATATATATATCCATACACATACATATATATATATATATATATATATATATATATATATATATCCATACATATACATATATATCTGTATATATCTATATATCTCTCTATATCTCTATATATGTATATATCTATATATGCGTTAATAGTAGATTCAAACAGTCACCACACGGAAGTGAAGTAAAACTTTCTTTATTATTCCGATAAAATTACAAGCGCTTTCGCAGTTAACCACGCCATCAGGTGTAAATATTAAAACAATGAACCATCTTTATACTTGGCTTTTAGTGGAAAACCAGATAATTAGAACACAATTAAATACCAATTAAAACAATTTATGTTGTACTTAAAGGCAATAGTGCAACATTAGAAAATGGTGAATTATCTAAACCAATGGCAAAATGAATAAATGCTCTTAATACAATATATTGAGTGTGTAACACATAAATCACAATGTCAAAAAAACAAATGCAGCACAGGATCATTGTTGTTTAAATGAATTAAGGCTAGTCTGTACTAGCTTGCAATTTATTGCCACGCCCATATATAATGTATTAATGATTCATACCGTTATCCCAATAATGTTATATTCCTCTAACAGGAAAATTTAATAACAGATTAAAATTATTCGATATTTAAAACCAACGAGTCCATCGTTTGGTTTAAAGATCACCTGATTACATACCTGCATGACTCAAAGAGTAAAGCTCACTAGACCAATTCAAACTGAAGAAATAGTAAGTCCTCAGACAGACTAAAAACAGTTGTCAAATAGCCTTCCGAGCCTAAGATTTAAAACCAGACATCATTCATTAATCTCACTAACACACAATGTCCCTAGCACCTGCCGGTACATTATGGTTAAAATTACTCAATAAATCAAAATTAAAAACAAAAACAGCATTTACATTCCAACATTACTCAGACAAAAGCAGCTTCCAAGTTCATGGCGTTCATACAGACGCCAAAACTCTCAAAACAAGTAATTCATTCATATCAGGCTTTCAAATGTTTGTCACTCACCTATAAAGCTTGTTATCGCGAATATTCGATAATGCCTGCGGATAAACAAACACCATATCTTGACCTGTTAAAGGTAGGGTTTTGCTCAGTTGACTAAAGCGTTTGAAACGCCAGTTACAAAACAAATCGGCATTTAAGCTCATCCAGTAGCGTTAATCGGCTCCAGATGATCAACCAACACCTATAAACTAATAACTATTGAAAAACTGTAATAGCAAAAAGCCACCATAGGATGCATCATCCTTGCCATCGATCATTCCTCACAACAAAACAAAACCAAAACATGAGCACTAATCAGAGATGTTCGTTCAAAAGTACTAATAGCCATAAAACAGATTGCTCATACATCTGATGCTCAACGCCTCTGCATCTAGCATATGACTGCAACCAAGATATTTACTAAAATACTACCATATCTAAACTACTAGATTCTTAACTACTTAGTAAACTGAACAAAAACTACATACAATACCTAAAACAAATCGATAATCAAGATCAATGTCAAACAAATATAAACCTAATCAAATCAGCACAAATAGCTATTAGAAATGGAAACACAGTATTGATACTGTTTGTTCATGGGCAGACAATCTAAAAATATAAGATGAATAACGAGTCCTTCTGGTCAAAATCCAAAAGAATGAGTGACCTCAAGAGAATGTCTTTATTATAGAGTGAACACACAATATTTGCCGATTAATCATAGAGATCACCTAAAACTATGAGATGAACAACAAGTCCATCTGGATCAAAATCAGAAATGAATGACCTCAAAAGAATAACTTTACTATATAGATGGCTACATTATCATAACCATCAAACTAAAATGAAAATAATAATATTATCAAAATCTTATAATGTTAATACCAATAATGAAGAATAACATATTATATAATTAAACTAAACTTCAAATTACATGAATATTTGATGTTTAATACTTCTTTCGATTATCCAGGACTGGTTTAATAGATACTGAATAATTGATACCGGTATATGTGCTTAAAGTAAAATCCATTTCAGTTCTCTAATGGCCAACTGGTTATTAGTACGCTGCTCTAGGGCTTATTAAAACTTTGAACCCAAAAGTATGACTGGGATGCTCCATGACATGTTTGGCTAAGGCATTAGATTCTTTAATGCCTTAGCCAAACATGTCATGGAGCATCCCAGTCATACTTTTGGGTTCAAAGTTTTGGAAATGTTGCCATTGAGCCCTAGAGCAGGCGATACTAATAACCAGTTGGCCATTAGAGAACTGAAATGGATTTTTACTTTAAGGGCACATATACCCCCGGGTATCAATTATTCAGTATCTATTAAACCAGTCCTGGATAATCGAAAGAAGTATTAAACATCAAATATTCATGTAATTTGAAGTTTAGTTTAATTATATAATATGTTATTCTTCATTATTGGTATTAACATTATAAGATTTTGATAATATTATTATTTTCATTTTAGTTTGATGGTTATGATAATGTAGCCATCTATATAGTAAAGTTATTCTTTTGAGGTCATTCATTTTCTGGATTTTTTGATCCAGATGGACTTGTTGTTCATCTCATAGTTTTAGGTGGTCTGGCTATGATTAATCAGCAATAATATTGTGTGTTCACTCTATATAATAAAGACATTCTCTTGAGGTCACTCATTCTTTGGATTTTTTGAGCCAGAAGGACTCGTTATT
This sequence comes from Protopterus annectens, assembly GCF_019279795.1. Lineage (NCBI taxonomy): Eukaryota > Metazoa > Chordata > Ceratodontiformes > Protopteridae > Protopterus > Protopterus annectens. The sequence goes on from NC_056732.1 coordinate 738,070,463, forward strand.
CATCTTATATTTTTTAGATTGTCTGCCCATGAGTAAACAGTATCAATACTGTGTTTCCATTTCTAATAGCTATTTGTGCTGATTTGAATTAGGTTTATATTTGTTTGACATTGATCTTGATTATCAATTTGTTTTAGGTATTGTATGTAGTTTTTTGTTCAGTTTACTTAGTAGTTAAGAATCTAGTAGTTTAGATATGGTAGTATTTTTGGTAAATATCTTGGTTGCAGTCATATATGCTAGATGCAGAGGCGTTGAGAGCGTCAGATGTATGAGCAATCTGTTTTGGCTATTAGTACTTTTGAACACGAACATCTCTGAATTGGATTGCTCATGTCTTGCCTTGTTTTGGTTTGTTTTGTTTGTGGGGAATGATCGGATGGCAAGGATGATGCATCCTATGGTGAGCGGCTTTTGCTATTACAGTTTTTTCAATAGTTATTAGTTTATAGGTGTTGGTTGATCATCTGGAATAGAGCCGGTTAAGCGACGCTACTGGATGAGGCTTAAACGCCGATTTGTTTTGTAACTGAGGGCGTTTTTAAACCTTTTTAGTCAACTGGTAGCAAAACTACCTCCTTTTAACAGGTCAAGATATGGTGTTTGTTTATCCGCCAGGCACGGTTATCAGATATTCTGCGATGTAGCTTTATAGGTGAGTGACAAACATTTGGAGAGCCTGATATGAATGAATTACTTGTTTTGAGAGTTTGGCGATCCTGCATATGAACGCTCATGAACTTGGAAGCTTTCGTTTTTGTCTCTGAGTAATGTTGGAATGTAAATGCTCTTGTTTTTGTTTTTAGATTTTTTATTTATTGAGTAATTTTTAACCATAATGGCCGGCGGGTGCTAGGGACATTGTGTGTTAGTGAGATTAATGAATGATGTCTGGTTTTTAAATGTCTTAGATCGGAAGGCTATTTGACAACTGTTTTTAGTCTGTCTGAGGGACTTACTGTTATTTCTTCAGTTTGAATTGGTCTAGTGAGGCACTTTACTCTTTGAGTCATGCAGATGTTATGTGGTCAGGTGATCTAGCTTTAAACGATGGACTCGTTGGTTTTTAAATATCGAATAATTTTAATCTGTTATTAAATTTTCCCTGTTAGAGGAATATAACATTATTGGGATAACGAGTATGAAATCGTATAATACTACATTATATATAAGAGCGTGGCAACAAATTGCAAGCTAGTACAGACTAGCCTTAATTCATTTAAACAACAATGATCCTGTGCTGTATTTGTTTTTTTTGACATTGTGATTTATGTGTTACACACTCAATATATTGTATTAAAAGAGCATTTGACATTTTTGCCATTGAATGGTTTAGATATGTATTCATACCATTTTCCTAATGTTGCACTATTGCCACTTTAAGTACAACATAAATTGTTTTAATTGGTATTTAATTGTGTTCTAATTATCTGGTTTTCCCGCCTAAAAGCCAAGTATAAAGATGGTTCATTTGTTTTTAATATTTACACCTGATGAAGCGTAGTTAACCTACGTGAAAGCGCTTGTGTGGTTTTATGGAATAATAAAGAAAGTTTTACTTGACTTTTCGTGTGGTGACTCCTGTTTGGATCTACTATTGGCATTTCGGTTTTTCGTTTTCCTAACGGAGTCTTTGTTTTGTGGCTGCAGTTCTTTATATATTTTTATATCTATATATATCTATATATGTATATATGTATATCTCTCTCTCTATATATATATCTATATATGTATATATGTATATATATATATATATATATATATATATATATATATACATATATATATATATATATATATATATATATATATATATATATATATATGTATATATATATATATGTATATATATATATATATATATATATATATATATATATATATATATATATATATATATACACACATACTTTAAACAGCCACTGCTGTACATATACATGCACATATATGCATATATACTGCCCACCTTTCATGGTGGGAATATCAATTATGGAACAGTTGTGAGACATACAATTATGTAATAATATTGCACAGTGTTGTGCAGAATGCATTTCGCTGTCCTCAGGCTATATAGCCATAACAGACCTCACTGGCTGTAACTCAGTCCAACAGCAGTTGACCACCACATGACAAATACCTGCACTGCTTGCTGTTTTCAATTCCACACACTAGAGGCTACATAGATATGTGCACATAGCAACCTTCAAATACATATATATGTCCAGCCTTCACTAACAGTTGCAGTATGTCCCTTGCCCTATGCACCTCTGCATATACATATAGATACGGACTGCTACCACATAAGGAGTGTTCACAGAATGTAGAGTACCCTTCAGACACATAAATCGGATGCCAGCAAATACATCTGTGTTACATACCTTACCTTTGTATTTCTCACCTCAGTCTGATGTACCTGTTGATGTTTTTTTTTTTGTTTAGGTTGGTGTCTTCCACTGCCTCTGTTTGTTTTATTTTTTGTTTTGGTTGGTTGGTGTCTCCAACCGCCTCTGTTTTTTTTTTTTTTTTTTTTGGTTTGGTCTCTCCAACTGTTTGTCTGGCTGTCTGGCTGTCTGTCTCTCTCGCTCTCTCTCTCTCTCTCTCTCTCCAGTTGCTGCAATGATATTATTGCATGTGTGGACAGCAAGTACAGGCTGCTTTTGTAGGTATCTGCACTTGTGTATGTGATGGCCTCTGCACCAATTGGTGCCCACCATTTAGTAATTGCATGCAGCCTGCTGTGTGGTAATTGCAGTTTTCACTGTGATTTCAGGACGCTGCTTTAAAATGATAGGTTAGGTAGGCATAGGCTTTTCAGTTTTGCAAGGTGGGGACCATGCTTGTTTGCTGTGTACACTGTTGTGTCAGTCAGAAGGTTGGTATATGTCTCATATCTGAAGCTGGGTTGTAGCCAGTGAAATGCATGTTGAACTGAAACCTGACTGTTGCTTCTTCAAGTACACTCTTCTCAGTGTGTAAGTTTACTCATACCTCCTAATGCTAACACTGGATACATGGGAGTATGTACTTTCTTTTGGAATTAGGGAATTAACTGGCATACAACAGTAGTTATTGCAATATATTCCTATGGCTTTCCTATTTTCCCTTTACATTCAGTCCTTGTAATGCAAGTTATATTTCTTTATTTTAATGTATTCCTATGGCTTTCCTATTTTCCCTTTACATGCACTCCTTGTAATGCATGTTATATTTCTTTCAGCACCAAGTTATTGTGTATCTGCTGTGGCTTAGTGGTACATCATGCAGACTGATGAGTCAAAGGTGTGGGGTTTGAGACTGACAAGGGTATTTTATTTTGCTGCTGAGCAATACAAGGGCCTTGTCATACAGAGTAACAAAGGCACTTTTAAGCAGTTGTATGCGAGTTGGCGTGGGTTTGTGCGACGCTTAGCGATGCTAAGCAATGCTTAGCTTATTGTATTTTAGCAATACTAAGCTAAGCATAGCTTAGCTTATTTTATGTTAGCAATAGTAAGCTAAGCTTGGTGGAGCTTATCATATCTTAGCAATGCTAAGCTAGGCGCACACATGCGCACACTGGTGCAAACCCGCTGACTACTGTTTACAAGTGCTCACTCTCGCTAACCCCCGCGCTCATGTCTTTGACAGAAAAGTAAATGGGGAGATAGGGCTCTGGTGATAAAGGGTTCTCAAAGAGGGGAAGACAGTAGGGAAACTAGCTTGGGATGTACATGATGGGTGTGGAGAAGGTCCATAGCTGCCCATTTCTTTACCAGCAACAGCTGTGCATATGCAATACATTAGGTGGGATATTTGAAACCTTCTACCCCTGAGAGAGTGGTGAGGACACCTAAGTATGTTGTACTACCGATTATAAATATCAGGAACATGCACTGTTTGTAAACAGCTATACTGTCATTAGTACGTTACTCACATCTGAACAGTTTGTGGTTTGTGTTGGCATTAGCATAGTCTGCTCAGGATGACTGGACATATTTCTGTACTATGTATGCCTACCTATACCCTTGGTTGGGCTTGACTACACGGGTATATAGCACCTTTGGGTAGGGGTGAAGAACTGCAGTGTGCATTATTTATTATCGTGTGATGTTTATCTTGCTGAACATGCAGAGTTGCTGTGTACCTGTAAGTCTATGAAGGCTTGTAGTCTGTCTGAGTAGCTCCCACCTGTGGACATATCCAGATGGTAGACAGAGGTCAGCCTAGTATTCTTTGACTGTGCACCACAGCAGTCTTTTCAGCACCTGAACAATGGCATTGTCACAGGTGGTTGCTAGCAGTACATGGCTACATCTTTTGCTATTTCTGTGCTGTACTTCTACATAAGGGCATGCTTGTGGGATTCATTCTACAGCTATTTGCAGAGTGTGTAGCAGCAGACAAGCTGATATGCCTGTGTGTTTCTGACTCTTCCAGGCCTCAGATACTCTCACGTATATATTTGAACAGCCTCATGGAAAGGTACATATAACTGGGATACACCTGTGATCTAGTTCTGACATTTTTCAGTTCAGACTTTGGGTGATTCAGACCATTTCTATTACTACACCTTTTCTGACATGCAAGCGGTGTCTACTCTCACTTATTGACATTTGTTATTAAGTGAGATTCAACACCTTTATGCCTACTGTTAGTACATTTCACAGGGAGTCAGAGGGGCACAGCTAACTTTTGTTTACTAATCAGGGTCATCACTGTAGAGCAGTCGCTGTTGAGAGGTCTGGCCTGTGACCTATGCTAATATGCCAGTGTGTATCCTGCTCTGATACTCTGTGGGGTTTGTAAGCTGCTACTATAACCTTATTCCATAGTAGCATGGCTGATTCTCTTTTCACAGTCATGTCATGCAATTCAACAACACCTGCTGGTTAAGGCCCACAGAACAAGATTTGTGTTATGCCATTCCTATTTTCCCTTTACATTCACTCATGGTAATGCATGATAAATTGCTTTCAGCACTATGTTATTGTATATCTGCTGTGATTTAGTGGTACTTCAGGCAGACTGGTGAGTCCAAGGTCCCAGGTTTGAGACTGACAAGGGTATTTTTATTTTGCTGCTGAGCAATACAAGGGCCTTGTCATACAGAGTGACTAAGGCACTTTTAAGTAGTTGTAAGTGGGTTGGCGTGGGTTTGTGCGATGCTTAGCAATGCTTAGCTAAGCGCACACAAGCTCACACTCACGCACCCCCGCTAACTACTGCTTAAAAGTGCTTACTCCTGCTAACCCCCGCGCTAATTTCATTTAAAGAAAAGAAAATGGCGAGATAGGAAATTGGTGAAAAAAGGGGGCACAGAGAGGGACAGACAGTAGGGAAACCAGCTCGGGATGTGCAGGAAGGGTGTAGGGAAGGCCCATAGCTGCCCATTTTTTAACAGCAACAGCTGTGCATATGTTAAATATTTGGAGTGAGTTTTGAGACCTTCCACCCCTGAGAGAGGGGTGAGGACAACATAGTTTGTTGCACTGCCAATTAGAATTATCGGTGTACATGTCCTATGGACATGTGTGCAAAATGGGAAGCTATGTATGGGGAGTAATTTTATTTCGGGTACAGGTTGCCCTTTTTTTTTTTTTTTTTAGGTGAGAGTGGTAAGTAAGGTAGGGGAAATAGGTATATTTGGGGAGGTAGGCCGGGGAGGTAAACAGACAAGACAAACAAGATGCATACAGGGGCAGAATTTGACACATGGGGTGGGTGAACACAATTGAAGGGGAAGGTTGTTTGGAAATCGCAAGCCCATGGGGCCACAGATGGCAACAGCGGAATTGAGATCCCCACCATGGGCAGTCACCACTGCACCTTCACAGCCCCAGGGGTGGCTGTGCTGGGGGCTGAGTAGGACAAGCAGGCTCACCCGTGAGACGCGCCACTCCCGCCTCAAGCTGGTGTAGGGGATCAGCGACTGAATGCTGGATCTCCCTACGCACCACAGCCTGGACCCTTCGAAGGGTGATGGGTGGCCCTTCTCTGCCCACAACTGCACTGGGAGGATGAGCCCCATCCCCTGCAGCACTTCCACCAAAAGGTGGCTCAGGACCAATGGAGGAGGGGAGTCCGGGCTGGGCACCAGAGCCACTGGTTCCAGGTGCACTCACCAACTGAGGAGGGACAGGTGGGTCCGCTGGGACCGGCCTTCCCATATGTTCTGTGATTCGGTGTGTTTCATTACAACATAAACAACAGCATTCCAGATTAGTTGTAACAGCATGCAGGAATATTCCCATTAACCCAACACACACAGTTCCAACAGCTGAACAGCAAACATAACACATGCATATATTGAACAACAGTGGTTATTCCAACCGCATGCAGGGATGATTGGTAGCAACAGGCCACCATGAACATGGTGTTTGAACAGGGCACATGCATCAACATCAGTGCAAATATTTATGGAACAATAGGACATATATCCTGACAAATATTTAAGATTACACATACCCATTGAGGTGCGGAATTGCATGGTTTATGCACAAACAGTAGGGTGTAGAAAAAAACTTCATTAACATCTTATAAACGCTTTTACTCTACACTACATTCCTAGTGACTGCAGGTGTATATTCCCTACATGTATTATTACACTTGCCACCATGCATTAGGTTGTGTAATGGGTTTGGCTAGTTCAATCTATACTTGACCTATATCTCACATACTAACTGTCCAGGATGCAGATGTTACTGCTACATATTTCATGGTTGCATTTATATTTCTTTATCTACATATCTGGATGTTTGCACATGACATTTTCACTTCTAATTGTATAGAACTCTGCATTTATTGAAGCACACTTACATTTCTGGGGAACATATTCACATGCTACTCATGTGCCAGATTTACTTATGCATGCCAGCCAGTAACTGACTGTTGAGGACTGTATATTGACTTCACAGCTACTAGCACTTCCATCATCCACTTTAGATGGGACTGCAGAACTCTGGGTTGCCAGCACTTTCTAACACATTACTATTTGTATAAAGTAAGGGTACAACATTTCATACTAAGTGAAACAGACACACTCTAGGTTTTAGACCTTTATTAATGACATTACACACTTTTCCACAGGCTCACTCCTTTATTTATTTTAACAGTTTATATGGTAGACATGTTCACGACATATTATACCTTAATTAATAGGTTAGCACACTCTTTTTTCCAGGCTCACTCACATATTATTTTATATGACAGTGCCTGCAGAGATATTATTCCAGACATTTGTTACCTTTCTTAATGGGTTACTACACTCTTTTTCTGCATCTCTAACGTTTTATCTGACAGTACATGCAGAGGACTTATTCAGTCCATTTTATGGCATATTATTGGACTACAACACTTTCTTTCATGCTCTCTCCCATATTTTATATAGCAATATATGCAGAATAATCTCTAACCTGCCTGGCGGCGCAGCCTTAGCAGCCTATCTTCATAGGCTTGCTGATTCGTAACACGGTCACCTGCAGCTGTAAAGTAAATGAAGGGATATTGAAACATTCCTATCCATTATACATACTCCATTTTAAATCCTTACATACTGCATTCCATGGCTACATACTCAGCTGTGGGGCATCCCGCATCCCACAGGCCTCCTGTATTCACTGATTCAAGTGGTCCTCCTTTCATCTCTTCAGGTCCGCATGGTGGTGACGGACCTGCTCACCAGTCTGGGGAATGCCTGTGGCACTGGTGAGGTCACGAGCTAACCAGTTCCAAGCCTCTGCCTTCTACTCTGTCCCTTGGAACTGGCCCTGCAGGAGTCTTGCCTCGTGACGGTGGACTAGGAGCCGAACCATGCATTTGGACTCCTTGGTGCCCCATCTCTGCCTGGTGGTGCAGCCTTAGCAGCCTATCTTTATAGGCTTGCTGATTCGTAACACGGTCACCTGCAACTTAGCTCTACATTGCTCCCCAGTGCCCTACGGTGCCCTGGTTGGTGCAGTGCACACTTCCGCGCAAACACATTGCACTGGGTAAAGCATTTTTAAATGTTGGGCAACTCTATTGCGCTGGGTAAAGTGCTATTATACTATGGGCAACTCTGTTTAGCTGGGTGAAGCACTGTTAAACTATGGGCACCTCTGTTTAGCTGGATAAAGTGCTATAAAACTATGGGTACCTCTGTTTAGATGGGTATAGCGCTATTAAACTATGGGCACCTAAATTTAGCTGCGTAAAATGTTGCTTAACAGCAGGCTATTATATATCTGGGTCTTTTAAAAATATATATTTTGTTCGCTGATACATTGGCCATGTCACTGCTTTTAATAAAATTTTAATCATATTTGTCTGGTATTATTTCAAATACTGATTTAAAACATAAATAAGAAGGGGAGTGGTGGGACTCGAACCATGAATGCCTTCTCTTTGTGTATATGCTCTACCATTATGCTATTGCTATTTGGATTAATTTGCATAAGTAGTTCTTATATGTTCTTCAATGTCACAATTGCTAACTGTGGTTAAGCAATGGGCACACCTGCGCAAACAAGGGCAAATACAGGCAGCTATATCATGTATTTAAAAAAAATATTTTTTTCCGTTTTATAACTCTGATGGGGGTTTACAGTGTCAGGGAGTGTGGTGTTGGGTGCAAGTGCATTTGAGCGGACTTGCTCTTGTCTGTTGACATTATGCTTTTGAAAACCTTGCAGGGGAGTGGACTTTTAGACTGCTCGGCAGTCGGACACGCCCCCTGATTGCCTACTCAGTCTGTGTAAGAGTTACGGATGAGTCAGCATGCCCTCATGAATATTCATGGCACGCTGACATCATGCCGTTCAACTGCAGCCTCCGAGTAAGACATATTAAGTCTTACACGGAGGTTTCGTGAATCCGGCCTGCTAACTTCCATAATACTTTGCATTTTACTTTCCATTCTCTTCTGAATTAGTTTCATAAAAATCTTATAATCTATATTGCTCAATACTATAGGTCTCCAATTTTAATTTTTATTTTATTTTCATTTTTATTTTTAACTTCCTTTTTGTATACAAATTTACGCCTGCATAAATCATTCCACATAAAACTTTCATTTAACCAGTCATTCATAACTTTTAAAAATATTTTTCTGCCAAGCTGTAAAATTCTTATAAAATTGGTATCTTATTCCATCTGATCCTGAAACTGACTATACATTGATTGGCTAAGTACCTTATCTTATTTTCTAAATTCTTATTTCTTGTTCTGTCAATTTTTAATATGACATTCTTTTTTAAGCATTCTATGTTGAAACATTTTATTTACATAATTTATGATGATATTCACAATTTGTTCCTGAGATCTTCTTACCTCTCCTCTATCATTTTTCATTTCTGTCTTTATAATAGTATTTTCTTTAACCATGTTACTCAAATAAGTTGATACCTCTTCTTTATTGCCTTGTAAATAATATATTTCTTGAAATAATAATGCTTTAATTTTCTAGCAATTCTTTTCATAAATTCTCTGTTCTATCAGATAGCATTCTCTATCGTTCCTTTCCAAATCCTTTAAAGCATCCATTCACATTGTTTTATAATTCATTTTTTCTGCTTTTCTTACATCAGACTGCCATTCCAAAAACATTTTCTATATTTTTCTTTCAAAGCTGGCCACCACTCAGACCAGTTTTTATAACACACAGTAGTGGAAATGTGATCTTTCCATAAACATGTACTTATTTTTCCATTTCATCCCACAATTTATCATTTATTCATTTTCTTCCTTTCCACAATCTGAACATGCTCCTTATTTTCTTGTGTTTCTATCCATGTGGCTGAATGTTCTGAAAAACGTTACAAGTGTCTCTCCTTTAGCTACAGTTAAACCTTATGATATAATAAAATGATCTATTACCATCTTATATATACCTGCATAAATTATTATTCCAAGTCTTTTAACTGACACATTTTATAATTTCAAAAATTTTCTTAACATAATTTCCTGTCTTTTTCTTTTTTCCTGAAAATAGGGTGATACTGTGGTAACTAGAACATCACCAATAACTCAAAAACAACACCGCTCCAACGTCAAGCGCAGAACTTTATTAAAGCAAAGCTTTTGGGTAACAACCCTTTCTCAATGCTAATACTACTACACAGAATATTCAACCATTAAATAAGAGCAAACAAGCATCACATGATCACAGCTAACATATCACATGGCACTACTTCTTAAAATTATTTAAAACACATTAAATGTTTTGTTGTATTTTTACTGAAACATGTTTAATACTCACAGTATTACTGAGACCTGGTTCAGACACTGCAAACAGTCTAATAATCCATTCATATTCTTTGTTCTCAATGTAATTATTTAAATCACCCCCTCTGATCCCTTTTGTTACTACAGCTATTACCCTGAATTTAAAACAGCGGTCCTCACCCTTACTTACAATATGTCTACTTAAAGCATTTGTATCATTCTTCCTTCTTATATCTGACTTATGCTCAATAATTCATTCTGTCAGCCTTCTTGTAGTTTCCCCCATATAAAATGAAAAACATTTTACACATGTAGCAAGGCAAACCACATTCTAGTGTTACAATTGGCTGAGATAGGAAATATATATTGCTTATTAGTAACAGGGTGAGTAGACATACTATTATTATCTACTAAAATATCATTGCAACAACTACAATTCATACATTTAAAAATTCTTTGTTTTATAGATATTTGTTGCATAGTTGGGGCATTAAAATCTATAGGAAAAGTGAGGTTTATTGTCCAAAAGAGCCTGTAGCTCTGGTAAGGCTAATAAAATGGTCCATTTTTTTTGTATAATTCTTTTCATGTCAAAAATTCTCACATTGAAGCTGGTTGCATATCTGATTTTACTAGACTGAGTTGCCTTTTGTACAGCCTCATCTGCACCCCTCAAAAATATAGGCTGCAGGGAGATTCTCCTATCCATGTTTACCCCTTCACAAACTCTAAGAACTTCTGCCCGATTGTACCCACTATTCACAAATTCATTAACCATTTCATTTAACTGCTCATTAAGTCTCAGATCTTCCGTACTTAGTTTACTAACTCTACTCAACTGGGCTTTCATTATTCCTTAGAATACATGAGGTGCATGCATGCTTTGTCTATGTACATAACGACAAGCATATACTTCCATTATATGAATATTGGTCTGAATTATTCTTAATTTTTTCTCCAAACGCATATCCAGAAACACTATGTCATTTTCAGAGTATGTCATCTTAAATTCAAGAAAATATGTTGTACCACTTAGATAAGAAACATATTCATCTAACTGACATGAATTCCCTTTCCAAACTAAGAAACAATTATCTACAAACCTTTGATAAAATTCAATCTTATTCAAGATATGTCTATCACTATATTTAAATTTCTATTCCCACTGATAAAGTACTAAATTAGCGTATGTATGTCCCCATGGCCAACCCCGCCTGCTGTAAATATGGCTCATTATTAAAAAGGAAACATTTTTCATTAAGACAAGGTCAAGCAGTAAACAGATATTTTCTATTTCATTTGCTGACATACAAATTTCATTATTTAGAAATTCCTGTATGGCTTCAAGATCATACTCATTTTGGATTACCGTAAACAGTGAGGTAATGTCCATTGTTCAAAACAAGTAATAAGTATCTCCTTCTGAACTTCTTTTAACATGCCATTCTTTTAGCTTTTGCAAAAAATCTGAAGTGTCTTTACATTTGGACATAATTGCAAAAACAACCCCAACCTTTTTTGCAGATATATAGATATCGGCTGTTTCCCAGCCCCTACCTGAGATGATAGGTCTCAGTGGTGGTTGGTGAGCGATCTATGAATCTTAGGTATACCATATATCTGAAGTGTCCTAGGACAACGCACCGTAAAATAATTGAATGATTCTATATTAATGTCACCACTTAATTGCAAGTCATATATAGCCATGTTTACATAACTAACACATTTTTTGACATCAAGAAGATAAATCTTCTTAAAAGTATGTTCATCATTTAACAGCTACCTTAGTGAGGCCATATATTCTATTCGATTCATAATTACTGTGGCCGCACCCTTATCAGCTTGTTTGATGATGACACTAGTATCTTTTTCTAAACTTTTCATTGCTTTATATTCATTATATTTTAAATTATAATATTTCTTTTTAACATCCCTGGCATATAAATGCCTAATTTCATTCTCACAAACATTATGAAATGCTGTCAAGACTGGATTACTAATTGGTACAAACATGCTTCATTTTCTACAATTTATAACATTAGTTTGAACATCATTTTTACACAGCAATTTTAAATTCAAAGTACTCACAAATAATTTTAAATCAGTCAGTGCTGCCACTACATCATCAGAGCTACTCAGAATCAATTTTAATCCTTTTTCTAGCAATAAAATATGAGCTTCAGACAAATCAAGGTCTGACAAGTTCAAAATACCTCTATTTAGGTTTGCTGCTTTCATGCTGTTTTGTTGTGATACAACAGACTGCTGTTCTTTCTCTTGATTCCATTCAAGAGCTGTCTCTGCTGTGACCATCCCTGTGAAGGGCTTCTCTATCATGTTATGAGTTTCTCTGGCAAATTCAGCTGAAAACACTTCTGTGCAGATGTCAAGTTTAAAGCTGTTTGCTCTGCAGCCCTCCTTTCTGATGTTGTCACAGTATCCACTGCTTCACTTGCTTCACTTTGAGCTGTCATATTCAAACCAGTCACTGTTACAGAAGTAGGCGGATCTAGATGCTGTTCTTCCTGTTGCAAGGTCTGCCGCACCATCTGGACCTCCTGATTCACTGTTACAGACTCCTCCCTCAACAGAAACTCATCCAGTTGGTACACTGACCCTCTCTGCCTGGCTGGCGTTTTCATTTGATTCTCCGTTTTAGGCCAGGAAAATATATGTCCCACTTTAAAGTCATTTATATCTCTTAGAAGCGCACGCTTTTTCATAGCTTCTAATTTATCATCCAGCAACTGCAGTCTATCCAGCATCTTTTGATATAAGTCAATTAACATAGAAAAACATGACATATTTAACAAGCCACTTTCCAGTTTAACAATTTCTTGCTTCAAATCATCCTTAATGGTAACAAAATATACATTCATATAAGACAAGTTGCCTAGGCTAAGCTTTAAGTTTAACTGTTGCCAGTGTTTTAATAATTCTGGATACACATCTGCATAAGAGGGTATTTTCAGGATTCATGGGCCCCGTGATACCACCCCCAAATCCAGATATGCCAAAAAGCTTAGCCTCCACCATTGAAAATGCTTATATGTCCCCACTTTCCTTTCTAAGGTGGCAAGAAGCTTATCAAAAGTATCCATATTTACAGCAGGCGGGGGTGGCCATGGGGACATCAGTGGCCAATACATACACCAATTTAGTACTTTATCAATGGGAAAAGAAATTATATATAGTGATAGACATGTCTTGAATAAGAAAGTTGAATTTTATCAAAGGTTTGTCGATGATTGTTTTTTAGTTTGGAAGTGGAATTCATGTGAGTTAGATGAATATTTTTCTTTTCTAAATGGTACAAAATATTTTCTTGAATTAAAGATGACATACTCTGAAAATGACATTGTGTTTCTGGATGTGTGTTTGGAGAAAACAATAAGTAGAATTGAGACCAATATTCATAAAAAGGAAGTACATGCTTGTCATTATGTACATAAACAAAGCATGCATGCACCTCATGCATTCTCAGGAATAACGAAAGCCCAGTTGAGTAGAGTTAGTAAACTAAATATAGATGATCTGAGATTTAATGAGCAGTTAAATGAAATGGTTAATTAATTTGTGAATACTGGGTACAATCGGGCAGAAGTTCTTAGAGCTTGTGAAGGGGAAAAAATGGATAGGAGAATCTCCCTGCAGCCTATATTTTTGAGGGATGCAGAGGAGACTGTACAAACGGCAATTCAGTCTAGTAAAATTAGATATATAACCAGGGGCAGCTCATGCTACAGGACTGCAGGACTGCAGCCTCCCACAAGTAAAAAGTAAAATAAATTGCGAGTCCTCCCACTGAAAAAAAGCCAATAGAATAAAAAAAAAAAATTCCAGAACTCCATGCATATTTAGTTCCTGACTGCTGTGTTAGGCAGTCAGAACAGCCTTCTATGGAGGATAGACAGGTGATCAGGCTGTTGCAGAGAATGGATTCAGGTCACTATGGAGGACTTATCTGCTGCCATGGAGGATTGGATCTGCTGGAGGTAGGGTGTGTGTGTGTATGTAAAATGCCCCACTTGCTACATGGTGGTGGGTAGAGAATAAGGCTTGAACCCTGAAATTTGGGCCTATGTGGCAAGAGCCTGAATTCCCTACCCACCACCATTTGTAAAACAGTGGCAGATTTTTGCCTCATATTTGTTCTGTTCTGTTCCTCAAAAAATCTGTGGTTTCTGTATTTTTGTTTCTTAGCACAGCCAGTAGTGCAGTGGTAGCATTGTTGCTTAACAGCTGCAGGTTGTATGGTTAGATTCTTGGCTGGGGTGCCCTCTGTGGGGAGTCTGCATGTTCTCCCTGTATTTGTGTGGGTTTGCTCTGGTGTCCTCAATGGATATTTGTCCCTATTTTTTGGACTGTATTCCCCCATTATTGACTTTGTCCAGATTTTTTGTGCCAAGGTTGAGAGCTATGGTGATAACCAAACTCACTGAATATGTTTGGGGGCTGCATTCCCCCATTATTGGCTTTGTTCAGGTGTTTTGTGCTAAGATGTTGAAGCTATGGTGAGAACTGAATTCACTAAATGGTAGCCATTTAAGTTTCAGTCTTCCTTCCCTTCATAAAACAGGTGATTTGGTGTGGTGGTATCTTCTTCTGACTGTTTTGCACAGGGTCCTGGGTTCAATACTTGGCAGTGAAATGTATGGTGGTAACACAGAATTTTATTCTAACAACTTTCCAACATTATACAAGCAATGTTTAAAACGTGTCCCTGTTTTTTGGTATTTTGCCCCCGCTCTAAATTTTGGATTTTTCCAGATTTCTTGTGCTGCAAAGTTCAGAGATGCAGCTGAGTGTCAAGTAGATTTTACAAGAAGCTGAGAGGTGCAGGGGAACAAAAGTTTAGTGCTGCTTATGCCAAGTCTTCTTGCATTGTTAATGGCACAATAGGTAGTGTACTTGCTTTTGATGCAGAAGGCTGTGGGTTCTACTCACACAGTAGATAGATGCATTGCTGATACTGTACTGTATTGTAAAGGGGGTGGATGCTGCATTCCTTTTTAGTGAAGATACTGAGTAACTAAGAACCTGTTATCAGTTTGCCATCCATTCCCTATTGCAATATTACTAGCTTATCAGTTTTTAATGCAACTTAGGCAATTTATTCGTCAAGGGCAACAGGCACTTTATTTGTAGATGAAACAATGAAATATAAAGTTGTTTGCTAGCAGCAACCTCTTCATTAGTTACAGATTTCTTTAATGTGGAATTATTTAGATGACTTTTACTTCTTCAGAGATTGTGCATATTTACTGATACTGGTGGAATGTAGAAGTTTGAGTAGACTTTTATGATAGAAATGTTCTGAATTGGGCAGTTTTGTCATTATTGGTGCATGTATTTTGTTTCATCGTTTACTGGAAAAATGTTCTGAATTGGGCAATTTTGTCATTTTTGGTGCATGCATTTTGTTTCATTGTTTACTAGAAAAACGTTTAAAACAAATTTAAAACGCCCTCTAACAACTGTACTATATTGTACAAGGAATATAATTTAATACAGTCAGGAAGGTTTATCAAAGACCACGTGTATGTTTTGTGTGCAAGGGGCCTATGATTTGAAAACAGCCCAAAGTTAATCTTTATCTGCCACTGGCAAAATGTATTTTCTTTGAATGTGAGTTTCAATGCAGTTTCAATGAATGTGAGTTTCAAGGGCAGAGAAGTTTTAATGCTAAGTCTGTTTTCATTGTGAGATTGCATTGCTTTATTTAGCAGCTGTCTTAGTGTTTGTGCTGTAAAATGCAAAATAAAACTTTCAAATGAAGTCCAAATCATCGTAGAAGTAAAGCAGTATGCACATTAGTGTTTATGGTAAATGGGGTGAAATAGCTAAGTAATGGTTCATTGAAATGGCTGCAGAGGGGAGGCTTCATTCAACCATGATTTTGTGAGGGGGAAGGGCGGCAAACCCAAAGACAATCCTGGCTGAACTATACCTCTCAAATGTCCAGATTTTCACAGAATGAATAGATTTTTGCTTCTTATTTTTGGTTTGTTCCTCATAAAATGTGTGGTTTTCTGGCAAATAATTTAGGAATTAAGGCACTAAATAATGACAGCCACTGAGTTTCAGACTTCATAACCTTCAGAAAAATGCATGCTAAAGCAAGACCTGTTATTCTAGCAATTGTCTCAGTTTATACAACAATTTATAGTACTATTTATATGTTCCCCCAGTGTATTTGGCCTTGTCCAGATTTCCTGCATTAACAGGTTGAGAGGTATGTGCAAATAAATTGCTTTATAGAATTAGGCATATCCAAACCTCTCAACTGTCCCCAATTTTGTCTCAAAATGTTGCTCTTCCCCTAATAATCCCGCCGCAAAATGGCAATTTTGGAAGAAAACATAGAGGGCTTGCAATTAAGAAATAACTGTAATAATTAGAGTTCTAGATTACTTTTATTTTAGAAATGCATGTAGATTCTTTTATTTTGTCAGCTGCTCAAGTTAGCAGTACTAACATTAAAAAAGTGTTCCTTATTTGACAGGTTCCCAGCTGTATTGTGTGGCTATTTTATATTTTTGATCACATTTTGGTCCATTTTTCATAAAATTTTGTTTTTGGCAAATTAGTGGCAAATCATTAAAGATTGAAGTTAGAAAATAATGACAGACATTTGAGTTTCATATTTTGTACCTTTCAGAAAATTCATACTAATGCAAGACCTACTATTCTATTATTTTTCTAAGTTTTTAAGAGCAGTATATTTTAAAATTGTCCTTATTTTTGGACCTTTGTCCCACTTCTATGTATGGCTCTGTCCATATTTCTTGTTCTGAGGTTGAGAGGTATGACAAATGTGTCAGGGCCATCACAGTCAGCCAGAGACATTTCAAATTGTGACATACTTGTTGCACCCCGCTCCCCCATGTAGTAACTCTGGATGTGTCCAAGCAAGGCAAGGAGCAGTTATACGGTGTAAATGTGCAGAGTATCCCCCCATCCAAGGTAGACTACTTTTATTCTGCCCTTGATTTTGCAGAATGTTCTGGTTTCTGTTATATTTTATACTGTTGATTTATGATTATTATTACTCAGAAAGTGCCTGTTTCTCTGTGTTAAAGTAGCAATGCTTTAATGACCATCAGGTAAGCTTGTCTGAGATTGTAAGATGCAAGTAAGCTTTAATAAGCATACTGTTAAAGAACTGCCAACATTGAAAACCTTTCTGTTGTTGCCATGCAGAGAATACTTATATAACTAGATAATGTATAAGCCTTGGGTATTGAAATGCATATGACAGTATTTGTAATAAAGGACAAGATTACATTATTTTAAGAAGCTCATTACATTTGTTGGAGACTTGCAGTCATCTTTGCAGGCTTTACCTGTAAACCAAACAGAATACCAATCTATCATGTGTGGTCCATTACCTGTACAGTAATCCTTTAAGCAATGTATCTTGAGCTTGTTTCTTGTTTGCTTTTCATTTTTTACTTTGATCATGTTTTCCCCATGAAACAAGTAGATAGTTGTCAGGCAGCAAGTCTTTTTTGGATAAGAAACATTTTTACAAGTGGGGGTATCATAGAGATTGCTACTTTCAGCATGTTACTTGGTACTTTAATAAGCTGAATATAAATTATAATTAAAACTGCAGTGCAAGGAGAAGTGGTTTGAGTTGAGTGCTGCTTGTTTTTCTTATACTTGATTTTGACTGGCATTCCAGTAATGTATTTAAAAAGTAATTTATTTTTTCATGCCTCACAACCTTTTTGTTTCAATCTAGATATTAAGTAAGCTGTCATGCAGCCAATGCATTGAAATATTTTTTTCTTCTACACTTCATTTTGTTTTGATTGGACTCTCATAATGACGGTTTGGCACCCAGGGCAGTGTATTTAATTAAAGTTACAGTTTTTGTGGTTTTGAGCATAGCTCCTCCCCTTTCTAATTAGCCACACCCCTTCCCATTGACCCCACCCATTCAGCTGTCTCCTGAAGCCCCCCTTTGATTTGAAATCACCAGTCGCCACTGTATATAACCACCTTCAATGTGAGAACTTTTGACATCAAAAGAATTATACAAAAAAACTGGACCATTTTATTAACCTTACCAGAACTGCAGACTCTTCTGGATAATAAACCTCACTTCTCCTATAGAAATGTCAGAAACCTAAAGAGAAGGGTGTGTTATAAGGGTTTTAATGCCCCCAACTAAGCAATAAATAGCTATAAAACAAGGAACTTTTAAATGTATAACTTGTAGTTGTTGTAATGATATTTTAGTAGATAATAGTATATCTACTCACCCTGTTACTAATAAGCAATATATATTTCCTATCTCAGCCAATTGTAACACTAGAATGTGGTTTACCTTGCTACATGTGTAAAATGTTTTTCATTTTATGTGGGAAAAATTACAAGAAGGCTGACAGAATGGATTATTGAACATAAGTCAGATATAAGAAGGAAGAATGATAAAAATGCTTTAAGTAGACATATTATAAGTAAGGATGAGGACCGCTTTTTTAAATTTGGGGTAGTAAATGCAGTAACAAAAGGGACCAGAGGGGGTGATTTAAATAATTACCTTGAGAACAAAGAATATGAATGGATTATTAGAGTGTTAGCAGAGTCTGAACAGGGTGTCAATAATACTGTGAGTATTAAACCTGTTTTAGTAAAAATACAATAGAACATTTAATGTGTTTTAAATAATTATTAAGAAGTAGTGTCATGTGATATGCTGGCTGTGGTCATGTGATGCTTGTTTGCTCTTATTTAATGGTTGAATATTCTGTGTAGTAGTATTAGCATTGAGAAAGGGTTGTTACCCAAAAGCTTTGCTTTAATAAAGTTCTGTGCTTGACGTTGGAGCGGTGTTGTTTTTTTCTTCTTTTTACTTCCCAAATCATAATTAAAATCTTCCATTAATATTATATTCATATTAATTCCTACATAATCTAAAATTTTATGAAATAAATTTCTCTTTCTTTACTTGTAACATAGGCATATAATGTTATAATTCTATATACTGTTTATTCCATCTGACATCTGCAATAATTAATCTTCCCATCATTACCAATGTTATGTTCAATATTTTCATTGACTTTCTGCAAAGTATAACTATGCCTGAACATAGTTCCTTTTCTAGGTTCCATATTGTATCTCTTCCTCAAAGTTTATTTGTTTGTCATCTCCTTTCTTGTGCCAAAAATCTTACATCTTCCAGTATTAGTATGTCAGCATCACACTTACTGCACCAATTTAGGATGCCTGTTCTTCTACTTATATTTTTGATACTATTTACATTTGTTGAAAACACTATAAAATGTCATTATGTCTGTGTTATAGCTTACCAGAAATTGTATAAATTTGAAGTATTTATCTCATTTACATTATCCCTTTCCTTTCTTTTTCTGTTTTATACTTATTCTTTTAAACTTTTTTTTTGTCCCTTAGTCTTTTAACAATAGAATTATTTTTACCTTTCACTATTTTTCAATTCATATCTTCCTCATCACTTATTTTGAAACCTTCTTTATATTATCTTCCATTTCATTTTTCTCTTTATACTTATCGTTATTTTTACTCTGATCTTGCTTCCCTAATTTATCTTTTATTGAGACTGGTTCTTCTCTCCATATACTGTCTTTACTTTTGTTTTCTTCTTCTTCATCCTTTTTCCTCTAGATTACAATCCATCCATAAATGCACAATTCTGTCACATTTATAACATTTCAATTCACACTTTTTGCATCATGACCTATTTCCCACAATTATAACATTTCCTCTTATCATGGTTACTTTTCAAATGTTCATCTTTTCCACAGGAAAAACATATTTTCAGTTATCCCCAATAATTTATTGCACCTTTGTTGTCCTCTACATTCATCATACTAGAGATATGAACAAGGTTTTCTTTCTCCATTTTTAGTACAATAAGACAGTCCCATCCCCAGTCCATTATCATAGACTTTGCTAATGTCCACAACTTATTTACAAAGTTTGCTTAAATGTCTCTTTACAGTCTGTTTTTCAACTTCATTTCAAAATTGAACATGTATTTTATTTTTTGTTTCTCTGTGAAATGCTTTAACCACATAAGAATTCCATGGATTACAGTTCTTTTTCTTTTCATACTCCCCCCAAAACTTTCCAAAGCAGAACCAGTCTCAAAAATAATGCTACAAAATGTTTATTTGTGAATAAGAATAAAAGCTCTTACCTCCTGAGCATTGACTCTAAAATGGGATTATTAAATTATCCCAAATGTCATACCTGTTCATTTCTTTTTCTTCTTTGTTCTGAATTCTCACCACAAATGTCTTTTGACTGTTGACGTTTCCTTTCCTTTGTTCATCTGTCATCACTTTCCCTGCAGTTTCTAACAGACTTGGCATATAATTTCTTTTCAGGCAATCTTCTTTCAAAATAGCTTCTGATTCTACTGACTGAATTTTGTCCATAATCTTACCCCATGAAACATCTTTTCCACTCTTTGGCTTGCTCTGTAACAATAATTCACCCAAAATATCATCCCACACCCCTCCCGACTGGAGCGTTGTAATAACATATCCATCACTGTTTTGAACATTTGCTTCTGATAAAACAAACAAATTCTGCTGAAATTGCTCCTCAGAATCCTGTAGAGCTTCAAAAACTACACCATTTGCCTGTGTGCTATCTGCCATCTTGGATCTCCTTGAGTGCTGTTCTCCCAGCTGCCTGTGCACTAGGAATGGAGCAAGCACTCTCTTGACAAGTAGGGGACGTTTTCTGATGCTCTAGGCAAATTTGCCATAGTAGTCTAAATATTGCCTCAGATGTCCCCTGAAAAAAGCTACTAGCCTTGTAGGAATAACCAGCTTAACAAAGAATAAATAAAAAATAGAATAGGTCTCTTACAGCATCCCCATCCATTCAGAAATGGCCCACAAGCTGTTGGCCTCTGAGTTGGTGCCATGTCAAGGGCAATCTATTCCTGTTCTTTGACACAGAGGACTAAGATACACAACACTGTAGGTACTGGGTCATATGTCAAATCCCAACACATACTGCAAAGCTCCATTTGCTGCTATTACTAGCATTACACTTATTATTCACCATGAAACATGGCATTCAGAATGCATATGCACTACTGTGCAGCAGCACCACCCCCATTTTATACATTTCCAAATCACTCTGCTATTTTAACTTCCTTCATTTAAACTATCTCTGTGGCTCATTTACATTGAGGTTCCTCATTTCCATGCCATTATGCACTCATTATCATGGATGCATATTGTACTATTTTGACCACTGCATTGCTATGCTGTCTGTGTCTTTGAATCAGCCATACTATATGCATGGTCCCTACTATGCAAAGTTATGCAGTACAATGCACTGTCTATTAATCTTAGCACAAGTTGTTTGTTTTTTTGGCTATTTCCGGTTAGGGGTCTCCAGAGCGGAACTCTGGTCTGCTAATGATTGGCAGTAGATTTTTTATGGTGCTGAGTTGCCAGCCTGACATCCAACCTTCAGCAAAGGCATGCCCATTCACGCAAGTCTTTCAGAGGCCACTCCACCACGTGGAGGACATGCAGACTCCACACAGAAGGCACTCCAGCCGTGAATCAAACAGTAGAACCTCTTGCTGTGAGGCAACCATGCTACCGCTGTACCACCGTGGCTCTTAATCTTAGCACAAGTATTTTACAAAAATACTCTTGCCCAGCTATGAACATTACTTGAATAAAGGCAAGGAAGAAATATGCACATTTCAATTTGGAACTAAGGATGAATATACTGATACTGGAAATGTAAGAAATCCTTTGCAGAATTATTAAAATCATAAATTATTATGCAAGAATCTCATGTCGAAACCAACGCAATGCATTATTTGTGAAGAAATAAATGTTATTTTTATCAGGATGGCTCATTTAATAGTGTAGTTGTTGAAGTTAAACTATGTTGTTGTAAAACCTTAGGCTAAAGTAATAAAGAGCTTTTGTGTATCTCTGCTTACTAAAATTGATATATACATAATTCCCATTAGTTATCAAACAAGCTTTGTTTTTGCATATTTGTATGAAGTTCTTTATCTTGCTGACTGTAACTCCATCCAGTCTTTACTTAATAAACTTTTCCTTGTATCTACTGCATGCAGCTGAGAAAAAAATGTACATGATGTGTTTTCCAAAGCATCACAAATCTTTACTTGTTCACCCATGGCTGTGTTGCATTCCATTTTTCCATGAATGTTCACCAGATATAATAAGTGAGAATATCAGTTTTCTCTTTCCTACATCCATGTCTTATTCCTACTTTCTATGGCAACATGCCAGTAAACTTTTCTCTTCGTCCATTAAGTGTTTGAAAAGTGATTTTTTTTATCTTTAATATGATTTTGGTTGCTATTCTTCTTTTGATTCTAAGATGTTTAATTTTTTGACCTCATTCATTGTCTGCCATTTCTGAAATCTCTATCAGTTTTTCTTCATATTTTTTTTTCTTCTTTTGTTATTTAAAGTTTTGCTGTCTTCACCATGTTTACCTTTTAGGTTGTATCTTGATTTGACACACTATCCATTTTCTAATCCCTTTGGAGTATCTCTGTAATATTTAGTTCTACTGCTAGTGCTCATGTCTAAAGCACTTGAAACCCGCAGTCTCAAAACCAGGGTGGGTGTTAAGGTTAGGGAGTGGGTTGGGGACTTTAGGGTTAGGAAGGGAGATGGGGAGTTTTTGGGTAGGGGAGCAAGGACTTGGGTTGAGAAATGGATGGGAGTTTTAAGACTACAGTCAGGGTTTCTGACAGGGCTATACAGTTTATAGGTTTGTGTGTTGAGTGGGCTATACAGAAATGGGAGATCAGGCAAGTGGGAGTTCGAAAACTTGCTTTTTCAAGCAACTGGTAATGAGCAGGTATGTGAGCTACTAGAATGTGGACACCTATAGTAAACCCTAATATTTTTCAGTGTTTTCAAAACTACCTTTTGTGAAATTCAGATCTCATAATACTAAGTTTCACTTCTGATATGTTACTGTATTAATTCACATCATGCATTAATGATTAATTTCAAAGAATGACATTCCATGATGTATGCAGTGCATTTATATTAATACCTGCATTATTCAGTGTTACATATTTGCAAGTCAATGCATTTAGTTTTTTTTGCTTAGGAAGCCCAGTTTTTCTACAGGTGGTATGGCATAATCTGTCCTTCCTAGACTGCATGATATTTTCAGTAACACAATACACTTACGTAATCTGTCAGTGTGTTCCAAATCAGCTCTGGATATTAATAAGTGTGTGATTCTCATATCAAAAAGAATACAGTTCTCAGTTTATTTAAAGTGCTTGAAGTAGCAAAGTATTCTTCTGTCAGATTTTAAAATAGAGTTTTTAAAATAACTTTGCGCATTCAAAGCATGTGCACCTCACACTATACTGCAAAACAGCTTTATACTGAATGTGATAATGAGATTTATTTGAAACTAGGACTGATTGTAGTTATATATTAAAAAGAACTGAAGTCCAAAAATATGTCTTAAAAGGATTACCAGAGCATCTAAGAAAATGTCTCCTTTTCTATTCCGGATATGTATGACTTCCTTTCATATTAAACATAGTTAAGTAAAACATTCCTAAGAATTAGACAAAGCGATATGAAACATTTGTGTCATATGGAGATGTTCACAACTTAAATTAAACTTATATGGCAAAAAGTGGTTTGCTTTCATTATAGACACTTTTAACACAATATTTTCACATGATAGTTGGTAGGAGCAAACAATAAATATACCTTTATGTCTCGTTAAATGTCACTACTGCTGTGTGACACTGCATCATGGAATGAGGTTAAATATTTGCCCTCATTTTGTTAGACCTTGTGTCAAACTTAATGTATTAATAGTCAAGGCACACACACAATGGCTAGATTTATTTCCCCTCTAGCACATTTGATACTAGGGAACAGTACTTATACTCTTGCTATGGTCTTTTTTAACTTTGTCAGCAACATTCATACTGCTGAATCTTACAGCTCTGTATTCTATAAGAGTAAACTTAGAAATATTATAATAAATCATAACTTATTCTGCAATCAGGATTTTAGATTTATCCAGTAAAATATATCTGTCATCTCAGGTATTCCCTACAAATATGTAAATCATTTATTTTTCTCAAAGATACTCAAGTAACAGATGACAAAGATAATGACAGAAAGTTTATTCCTGTAATTCAGTATCCGATACAGACATTGGTATATTAGACAGCTAACCACTATCTCATACTTGTAAAGTCAGATTTATTTATGAAGGCGTACATTTTGCTAGGAGAGAGTAAGTCTGGGTTCACTACTGTTCAGGCAGTGAATATTGTAGTTTTATATTTTAATTCTTCAAAAAGGATATTTATTTTGTAAACATGTCTGTTGTATAGTATCCCTTCTGCATGCAGATATCCAGATGGTCTAAAACAATATATGCCTGATTCTGTAGATGCTCACATACAGTATATGCCTATGTCAGTTGACATTTCTTGTGTGACATCAATAATGTGGCACTGATAGTGTTTGTTTTAAGATTTGTTTCTTTTCTTAATGTATGGGTATGAGATTTTGAAAAATATAGAGTGATGCCACTATGAAGTACAGAAAATGCGGTAGCATTTTGGTAGCATCTGGAAGGCCCATTAATTCTCCACGATGCTCACCCTGGAGCACATCATTGTGTGTAACAAATGGCTTCTGTGCTTGTTTTTGCTGATTTTTTTTAAATGTCTAATTCTGTAATTGTATTGGATGCTTTTTATTTGTTTCTTTTTGGGATACATGTGGTACAGCTCCAGTGGGGTGGCTATTGGTTGATTTTTCATATTGCCATAAAACGCTTTTTGTTAAAATATTTATATTCAAAATTAATGTATTCATGTACATAATTCATATAAAATATGAAACATTTTATAATGTCAGTGAAGTACATTTAACATACTACTTTAGAATTTAGAAAATGATGGGACAGAAATTGCTAGTAACCTAACACTTCTGTGTGCTGATTTCGTGTCACCTGCTGTTAAAAGGCGTTGCTTTTGTACTGTTTGCAGCGATTGTACTGTCTTTTGCACCTTTATTATGTACTAATTTGCATTTCTTTATCTTATAACATTGGCTGATATTTAAATGTTATTCACTGTTCTGCTAGCAAATTGTTTTGTACCTAGATTTTTCTTGCTACCAGACTACTGTCGCTGCTAATCCATTGCATGCTCCCTTGTCCGTTTTTGGCTCTTTGGCTTTGCTTGCTACCAAACTGTTTTTGGGGACAGATTTTATGGTTAATTCTCCATTCTCAAGCTATTGCTGTAATATATAATACCTTTTTGCTAGATTATCCACATTTAGCAGTAGCTACTTCACCATCACTATCTAGTTGTTACGTCAGACTGTCCAAGGTTGTCACTACCTTAACATATAAATGAATCAAACTCTGTAACTAAAAGTAGCAGCACTTACTTCTTACTCAGCACCTTACATTACAAATTGCAGCTGCAACCTTAAGTTTTACTTTCAGTACCTAGCTAATCCTATCACTACCATTTAAGGCATTTATCCTCAAATCACACATTTCTACCTAGTTAATCCTTATCAGTAACAATCCCTGCACATTCTGTAACTTCTTGTGGTAGCCATGCAAACTTAATCTGCTTGCACCAGTCCTAGAACTTATTAAGACTTCAGCCACAACATACCTATCACCGTGGAGATGCAAACTGATTTTATCTCATACCTAGCCAGTCTATTAGCAATTTTACATTGTGAGATAGTGAAGTTAACTGCATCATGTTTACTGGCACCCTAATACTCCTAGATGTTTTAACTCTGCCTGTGAAAGATGCATTTATTTACTTGGGCAGGTGGCATCTACATCTCCTCCCTCCACAGTGGCATTGATTAATAGCCAGTGGCACAGGAATCGGTCTCACACTGCTGTACCTACCTACATTAATGTAGCCAAGAAAATTTTGCTTAAAACAAATCCCAGGCCCCTACCTAGAAGAACTCAGCTGCCTAGAGGCACACCTATACCCTTCCCTGATGCCATGGTGCAGAAAGATGGAGCACTGAATGTGACTGGGTTTGAACAGCAGCCCTGCCATTGGACAAGCTAGAGAATGAAGAAGCGCAATGAAGCAACTTGGACCTTTCACCTTTCCTGGAAGAAGGGAATTGTGGCAAGCACTTTGGAGCACTTAAGGATGGTGCAGTTTTTCTGGAGCAGACAAGGAAAATCATCTCTCAGGCTTCAAGGCAGGTAGGTGGGGCTGCTTACTAGTAACTCCCTTGCAGGACTGTGGACAACCAGTGCAGACAATCCATTATATGGTCCTTTCCCTTATATAGCTGACTATGTACAGGGGGACATAAGACCACAACAGTAGATCCAGTCCACCCCAGTAGCTGCTTTCTCAGTCAGCTCTCACCCTAGTAATAAGGAATGAATTGATGAATAAAATGAAAGAGGGTTTGATGTTCATTATGCAGCGGATGAAAAACATGCATAAAAAAAAAAAAAAAAAAAGCAACTATGCAGCGTATGAAAAACATGCATAAAAAAAAAACAACTATTCTGACTGACACCCTCATGTCGGCATAGGTTCATAGGTTAATAGTTGTTTACTAGGCTAATGACCACAAGGGCCCTTTTAAGCCTAGCCATGCATCCCAAATCTCTGACCAGTTCTGATACTCTTGATAAGTGTAAGCATAGGTCTGAGAGATGAACCATTTAAGGTTACCTGTTTGCATCAGAGACATAGATGCTAAACCAGAGATGAATTTCTGGTTTCCCATCCAATTGCCCAAGTTGCAATTGAATTGGATTTCGAAGGAACTCTGCTTTACATGGATGTGGAGCCTGTTCCATAGACAGGGTAGTTTCTGGGAAACATACCTATCTCTCCAGTAAGTCTTATTTATATCACAGGCAAGGTTTACGTCTTTAGAATGAGTAATTCTGGTACTGTTTGTTTTGTGGATATGCATGAGGTTCATCAGAGTGGGGTTTGACAATGCTCTGTATGCCAGGCATAGATCTCCCCTCAAAAGCATGTAGGAGACAGAATACCTGCACAGAGCCTTGAGGTGGTCTGTATAAGACATATTACTGACTCCCTGTATTCTTTTAGGAGGAGCCTCTGTGGACATTCCAGTTGTTAGATATGCCTGGTTAAGTACATACCATGGGGGGAGACAGGCAGGACCCAAAACGTTAACCTAATATGGCATTCCACCTAACCCTAAACTTCTTGCTGTAAGTGATTCCATCATAAGATTTACTAGCAGTTATTACACTCTAAAAGGAGAGAGAGAGAGAAAGTTCCTGTCAGTTATCTCTCTGGTGGCTGGTGGTAGGATCAGGGATATTACCAGGATCCACAGGACCTTTCACTGTCCTTAAATATGACAATGTCCTTGTTGTCACCCCTGTGGAACTGAGTGATCTTTGGTAGTTGCAGTTTGTTGAGTACTTTGAATGCAAAAAAATTAAAATGGGTCATGAAGGGACATACTTTTTAACCATTACTAACTTTAGGCATTGTGATTAAAGTCCTATCACTAAAGGAATTTCTAGCAAATCAGACTACCACCTCAGTCAACTGTCAGTACTTTTTTCCCTGAATTGTTAAAAAGGATCTGTGTCTAGAGGGTACACTTGTTCTCATCCAGTAGCAGTGTTGCAACCATGTCTGGGCCTGTCCTGAAAATTTCTACAGTGCACTGATGACTGATTATTGGGGGTGGGGGTCACTCTATAATTAGAACAGAGGTTTAAGGTTATTTGTTGCTAATGACCTACTTCCTGTAGTATAAGATTTGATTCCCTCAGTCTTCATTTACCAACTGTGTGACACTGTGCAAGTCACATAATTAGGCAGTGCTTTGGGAAAAATGGAAATACAGGCTAGGCTCCTTAATGGTTTCTTGGGCTGCATGACTAATAACTAAAGACCTATGAACCTACTCTCTTAGATGGTTTACCGTAAGGGAGATGCAATGAGATACAACTGACCTTACCACCTTCTAGTGTTCAGGAGTATTCTTCCCTCTCCACAAATGATGCCTAAATTATAATTGGCTAGGGGAATCCAGTGTGTGTCTGCCTGGGACTAGATGGTCAAAAATCCCTCTTGCTTTGCCTGAGACGGTCTGCCCCACTCAGCTCATGGCTTTCCATACTTGCTATAAACTTTACTTACCCTAAAGTGCCTTTTTAGTGCAACATTTAGCTCACAAGCATACCTACAGCAAATTCTAATTTGAATAATACCAGAGCTACCCTGCTTAATGCTAGAATTTTAAATCACAAAATGTCATTGCTTCAAGCTTATTTCACCCTTGAGGGCATTCATATTTACATAATTACTAAGATTTTGTTTCAGCCAGCATATCATGTATTTTCAACCGCTGAAAACTACATGGCTGTATCAATATTTATTAATCACCCCATTCTCTCTCATAGCATATATTTTAGAATACCAGCCTAGAACCAAAGGATTAAAACAAGACACAAGCCGAATGTCCAACACTGAAAAAAAGGCACAAGTCTGCACCAAGCCAAGACAACGGAAATGGAACAGGCACACCAGAATGAATCGATGCAAACTTTAATGAAAAACTTAAGTGCTTTTCTCCTTATAATACAGGACTTCTTCAGAAAGATAGTACTGCATTTTATTTTTCTGTGTATTTATTTGCTTCACTGAAAATTGTGATCTCTCTGTCTCTCTGCTGTTAGTTTCCTGCCCTCTGTCCCTGTTCTTGTTGTGGTATTAATCTTGGTGGCTTTGGAACTGCCCACTCCTCCTGGGTCCATCTTATTTGCTCACTCAACCGAATACAGTGAGATCATATTTTGATTTCAGACACTCCTACCAGTCACATCTGTTCAGCTCTATCCCAGTTCTATCCCAGTCTAGTGTCATTCTACCTAATACAGAGAGAACATTTGAGTAGGCCAACCCACTTAGGCCCTTAACCTTGAATTATCTTCTGGTTCTCCTTTCGCCCTTTCCACTTTACTTTGTGTTCTGACAGAGTGTGCTTCTCAGCTGATAAGTATATTTTTTGGCACATTTTAACTGTTCAGGGTTGAATTAAACAATAATTGAATTCAGTTAAGAATACAGTTTGAATAAATTGCTTTAATATTGCTACACACTCAGGTGTGCTACCTTGCACTGCACTTGAATTGTTTCAGTGCTGTTTTAGCTACTTTTCTGTAACAAAAAAAAAACTAATTCTAAGCTTGTTGCCTGCCTTTCCAGTAACTAGTCTAGTCCAGTTACAAATTTGTTGTATCCCAGACTGTTTGTAAGCCTCTGAGCCCCCAAGCCTTTCTGTGTTGGAGGGAAGCCTTCTAGCTTATCAGTGGGAGTAGTAAGCAATAGGTAGCCTATCTACCACAAGAGTGGTTTGTGGCCCAGAAATTGTAATGTATTGGCCATTTGGACAGTTTTTCCATCTCTTTCAACTTACTGGTCTAAAAGCCTGTGTTTGCGCTTGTTTCCCACCTTTTCTGTAGCTAGTCTAGTCAAGATTCAGTTTTCTGCATTCAGGACTGTTTATAAGCTTCTGAGCCCCCAAGCCTTTCTGTGTTGAGGGAAGCCTTCTAACTTGTCAGTGGGAGTGATAAGCACTAGGTAGCCTATCTACCACAAGAGCAGCATTTTCTAGCCCAGAAATTGTAGTTTATTGGCCTTTAGGCAGTTTTTTTCCATCTCCTTCAACTTTCTGGTCTAAAAGCCTGTGTTTGCGCTGTTCCCACCTTTCCTGTAACTAGTCTAGTCCAGATACAGACTTGCTGTATCCAGGACTGTTTGTAAGCTTCTGAGCCCCCACCAAGCCTATCTGGGTTGAGGGAAGCCTTCTAGCTTATTAGTGTGAGTGAAAAGCACTAGGTAGCCTATCTACCACAAGAGGAGTGGTTTCTGGCCCAGAAATTGTAGTTTATTGGCCATTTGGGCAGTTTTTTCCCATCTCCTTTAACTTTCTGGTCTAAAAGCCAGTGTTTGCACTTTCCCCGCATTTCCTGTAACTACTCTGGTCCAGATATAGACTTGTTGTATCCAGGACTGTATGTAAGCTTCTGAGCCCCCCAAGCCGTTCTGTGTTGAGGGAAGCCACTTAGCTTATCAGTGGGAGTGTTAAGCACTAAGTAGCCTAGCTACTACAAGAGGAGTGGTTTCTGGACCAGAAATTGTAGCTTATTGGCTGCTTGAGCAATTTTTTCCATCTCCTTCAACTTTCTGGCTTAAAAGCCCACATTTGCACTTGATCCCACCTTTCCTATACCTAGTCTAGTCCAACTGTTTGAAAGCTTCTAAGCCCCCAAGCCTCTCTGTGTCAGAGGAAAGCCTTCTAGCTTGTCAGTGGGAGTGGTAAGCACTAGGTAGCCTATCTACCACAAGAGGAGTGGTTGTAGTTTATTGGCCGTTTGGGAATTTTTCCATCTCTTTCAACTTTCTGGTTTTAAAGTCTGCATTGTGATTGTTTCCCACCTTTCCTGCAACTAAGCTTCTCAGAGGTGCCAAAGTCTGATCTTCAATTTTTCCTTTAGATCTGTTCATTCTTTTCTCTCCTGCACTTTTACTAGCTTATTAGTCTAGCACTTTACCATACCAGACTTCTTGTAGCAATTATTGTAGCACACAAAAGTGCTACCAGCACTAAACATTCTACAAGGAAACAGCTCCAGTACTTATAATTAATGCCCACCCCTGCAGGCATGTCTAAAGGTCAGTTCCCTGTACTTTCTCCTGTTAACCCGGTGAACTTGGGCATCCTGAGGCAATGTAGCAACTGCCTCATATACACCGACAACCCTCTCCTCTTACCTCACAACACTCAGACTTGTGAGAGATGCACTTAAATATCCAAACTGGAAGCCACGCACTCTCCAGCCAAGACCAGAATAGCTGGTCAAGAGGAGAAGGTCAACACTTGGACCACACCACATGGAACACATAGCCCTCCAGAACACACACCAGCACTGCCTTCACATAAAAACACAACGCACACCCACCTTCACGGAGGCTCTCAATAAAAATCTACCCAAACAGCAGAGACCTCCAAAGTAAAAATGCACTCAACCACCACAACACAACACTAATCATGGGACACATAACTCTCCTAAACAGTGTGCCACTCAACCAAAGCCCTTAAGGCAAAACAGCATGCCCAGCACACTAGACATAGGAAACTCGATTATGAGGCACACTGATGTCCCACTTACTAGGCTAAATAAGGAGAAAGTAACACTCAGCTGCCTGTTAGGTGCCAGGATCCACCATATTATGCATGCAGTCAGGTCCCTCAACAACAGGAACAAATATAACTCTGTCATATTTGTATCTGTTGTTGAGGGACAACAGGTACAACTATGACTCTGTCATTGTACATGTGCGTGTGAATGACCTGAGATGTACCTCCCTGGACTACATGAAAAGAGACAAGGAAGAGCTCTTGGATTATATAGCCCAGGTGGATATGACCCTAGCCCTGAGCAGCATCCTACCATCACTCAGAATGATACCACAGTACAAGTAGAAAATGACTGATTTCAACAATTGGCTAAGTTTCTGGTGTCATTCTAAGGGGATCCAGTATCTGTCTGCCTGGGATGACATGATGGATAGACCTTGATGATTTGTAGAGATGGCCTGCATCTGTCACCCCTGGGCTTCCAGTTACTGGTCAAGGCTTTTGCCACCCCTATAGTGCCTTTTTTAGGTGGTGTCCCAAAGACCAAATTAACACCGTAACAGTTACAAACAAATGCAATCTGAAGGTCATGCTGTTCAATATTGAAGTCTAAAACTCAAAATGCACTCGTTCGAAGCACTCCTTAAAATGGAGAACATAAAAATTTGTACTGTAACAGAGACCTGGTTCAAGGCAGCAGAAAGCCCCCCCCCCCCCGCACTACCAGGCTATAACTCATTCCACACCTTTCGGCCCCAGAACTTGGACCAAAGCTCCAAAGGTGGTGGTGTTGCCATATTCATAAAGGATGTGCACACCTCCAGACTGGTAGCCCAACATAATGGATCAGAGATACTTCAGGTGCAGCTAACATTGGGTAAGACAGCGATTCAGGTTGTAGCCTGTTACAGGTCCCCAACCATGTTCCAAGACACTCACTCTACATTCCTAAGCACCCTAGAGAATATTAGGGTCCAGCCTAACAGACTCATACTGGGCGACTTCAACTTCCCCTCCATTAACTGGGAAAACTACTCATGTACCAATACACTTGCCCAACATTTTCTGGAATTCATTAATTCCAATGCCCTGGACCAGCTTGTTCTTACCCTTACTAGAGGTAGCAACATCCTTGACCTGGTCATTACTAACATGGCCGACCGTTGCTGTACACCAATGCTCAATCCTCCCTGGTTAGATCTGACCACAAACAAATCGCCTTGGAAATCCACCCCCCCCCCCGCAAAGGTAACCACCATGAGAAACTTCTCCAAAGCTAACTTTGGGCTCCTAAAAGCAAAGGTGGCGCACTTCACAGCATCCATGCAAATGGAGAATAGTTGCATGACCACCAAATCATACACCAATGCACTGTACAAACACGTACACAAATGCATGGATTTCAGCATACCCAATAGAACCAAGACACTCTCCTCCAAAAAAAGGAAACCAATCTGATGGTCCCCTGCCATAAACAAACTCTGCAACAGAAGGAGGAAACTGATGCAGAATAAGGTGAAGTCTCAAGAGTGGAAAAACACCCTTATTAGCCTTGTTGAGATCCCTCATCAAATCCTCTAAATCTAGCTATGAAAACAGAATGGCAGCAGATAGTAAAGACAACTACAAGACCTTCTATAGTTATGTAAAGAACCTCCATGGCAATACCCAGATTAGCTTTGAGCTACTGCACAATGGTACCTCCTGTACCCAGCCAACAGATATTGCCAATATACTGGCCAACTGATTCAGTGCTAGCGTTTCCCTCTCCCCACCAAAGGACCAATCACAATGCCAGCAGATTGCCAGGCACCCAGCATTACTGCTGCACAGGTTAAAACAGCACAGTCCAAGGACAAGAATACAGCTTCTATGGGACCTGACAATAACCCTGGCTGTATTTTACATGAACGACAGAGTAAACTGGCACCTCACCTGTGTGCCCTGTTCAATCACAGCCTCACCTCAGGCTTTGTCCCTACTGAATGGCACAGTAATATAGCCATCCCTCTCCACAAAGGAGGAGAGACTACGGACCCTAGGAACTATCGCCCCATTAGCTTGACAAGTTTGATATGCAAAGCTATGGAACGCATCATCATGGCCCTAGTAAACAAGGATATAGAGAATCTCCAAACTCTGGATCCCACACAGTTTGGTTTTGTGAAGGGGAGATCATGCCTACTCAACTTGGTTGACTTCTTTGAGTCAATCACGAGAGCTGAGGATAAAGACAAGGTGGTTCATACAGATCTGGCCAAGGCCTTTGATACCATTCTCCACTCAGGAATCATAGAAAACCTCACTAAGCTAGACATCAACCCCTATATCACTAGGTGGGTTGCAAACTGGCTCACAGATAGAACCCACAGTGTGAAAGTAGCTGACTCCAAGTCAGACTGCTGATCATTTATGAGTCCCACAGGGATTGGTCCTGGGTCCCCTCCTGTTTGGTATCTACTTCTCAGAAGTCCAGTCCAACACGAAGGGACTCTGGCTGGCAAAGTTCACAGATGATTGCAAGTTGGGAGCCATTATTAACCTCCAAGGGATGTTGACATCCTACAGAAAGGCCTCACTGAGACCAATGACTGGTGTCAGAACCATGGCCTTATGCTCAATGCCAAAAGAAAAACCCAGTTCCCATGAACTACCACATTGATGGTAGTCCAATGAATACAGAAGGTGTTATAAGAGATCTGAGAACACAGGTTGACAGCAACCTCTCTTTTGACTACCACACTGCCACTGTAGTCAGAAAGTCCTTCTATGTAGCACATCTCATTACTAAGGGTTTTGCAACCAGGAAGAAAGAGGTTATTGTCTCCCTCTACTCTTCCCTCATTAGGCCAATCATTGAGTACAATGCCCCATTTGGCATATACCTCACTAGACACCTGCAACAACTGGAGAGGCTGCAAAAGTACCCCACAAAGAGGATCTTTGGCCTTAAACACTTGTCCTATATGGACAGACTCAAAAAACTCCAACTATTCTCTGTCTCATATTGCCTACTTAGAGGCGATCTCTGCTTGACTTATAAAGCCATGTTTGACCCAGCTCTGTTAGAAATGTTACATCTAAAGAAATCCCAATCACTCCATACCACACAGTCCAGAGACCTTAACCTCATTACCACAATCAACACAATGTGCTGGAGGGACAGGTTCATAACCCAGAGACTGGCCATGCAATGGAATAGACTTCCCATACATGTCCAACAGAGCACCTCACTGGCCCTCTTCAAGAGAAATCTTGATGAGTGGATGAAAAACAGAAAATTCACCCTAGGGATCACTCCAGTGGCTTTACGTGACAGAGGCACTGGAAACTAAGGTTGGGTGGCACATTGTCAGGGTAATCCTATGGGCTAGATTTGTAAAGGCTCCAGGTCCATTAGCGTAGTACACACCTATGAACCTATGAAACATCCAAACAAGTTTAAATAACCCACTAAAAATCACATAATAAGCATGTACTATCAAGTTTTAAAGAGGTAAACATCTCTCTAAATAAAAACTAAGCACCACAACAATAAATCACTGTAAAATACAAACTACAAACATAAGCATATAAAAGATATATATATATAAATATATATATATATATATATATATATATATATATATATATAAGAACCGTTAGACATCATAATGTATTTCAACAAAACCACCTTCCATATCATTATTAACTGCACATCCCCTTCCATGTCCCCTATAGAGCATAATAGTTACATAAATCAAATTTATGAGGTTTTCACCAAACCTAGGACCATGTCTATTGGAAACTTTAATTACTCCTCTATCAAATAGCAGTTTTTGGCAGCTTCCAATAAATACTCTCAGAGGTACTTTGAATTTGTGAATACCAACTCCTGCTGCAAACTGCCTCCATCCCCTCCGGGGGTGTTAATCTCCTTGACCTTGTCATCACAAATGGCTCTCTTCCCTTCATCTATCTGATAATAGTTGATCAGCTATCACCTTCATCCTCAATGCAAGCTTTTTCACATATAAAACCCCTACAGTATTTTGGGATTATTATACTATTTATAGTTATATTGGACTGGCACCACTGACATAATCTGCCAAGTAATCCCTTTCCTGATGATGCCCTTGTTTCTGTATGCTCCTTAGAGTCCTTCTCTTCTTGAAAATATGGATGGGAGGCACTATTTCCTTTGCCAACAAGAGCAATAAGAAATTCTAAGATAGGCCAATATTGTGGAATTTCCATATAAATCATATCTATAGGGAAAGGAAAAAGCTCACAACTCTTTGGAAAA
Source organism: Protopterus annectens (assembly GCF_019279795.1). NCBI lineage: Eukaryota > Metazoa > Chordata > Ceratodontiformes > Protopteridae > Protopterus > Protopterus annectens. The sequence goes on from NC_056732.1 coordinate 738,106,136, forward strand.
ATTCCCCTCTTTCACACTATGAAAGTCACATAAAAGTATGAAGAAAGACACTCAGCTATACCATCAGAGAGTGCAAACCATTCATGAATTTGGACTGCTTCAAGTACTACATTTCTTCAGCTGAATTAGGAATCTCTGAAGCGACACCCAGTTCTGCAACAAACTTTCCAGGCTCATTGGTTCTTAGGTCATCATCATTATAGTCGTTCCACTTTTTTTCTGATTTTCTATATGGGGTCAGGTTGTTGCATCAAGTGTTGCCACTTTTATCTACTTAATGCCACTCTCCTACCCTCTTCAACAGTCATGCCTAACTGTCACAGGTTTTCTCACTCACAATCCATCAATTTCTTTGATGGATACCCTTGTTTCCCTTTGCCTTATTCCTGTCTGTCCCCAAATTTTCTTCACCAGATTGTCTTCTTCTTTATTGCACATGTACCCAAACCACTGTAAGCTGTTATCTTTGACCTTCTTTGCAACATGAGCTACTTTGGCTTCTGCTCTTAAGTCCTCGTTTTTCATCTGTCCAACACTGTGTATTGTACCACCCTTCTCATGCACTTCATCTTCATCCCCTCAAGCTTCCTTAACTGCTCTGCCTTCACTGCTCATGTTTCTGTACCATACATTAGCACTGGTCAGACCACTGTTTTGCATGCCTTGCTTTAGCTTCTGTGGTATTCTTCTGTCACACACTTCTCTTAACACTCTGGGCTAGTTGGCTGCAGCCCCTCTGATTCTAGCTTTGACCTCCTCATTCAGACTTCCCTTTCCTTCTCCTCAAAAGACCCTCCCAGATACTTGAAACTGTTAACCTGTTCCACTATTTTCCCTTCTGTCTCTGTTCTCAACTTATTCTAATTTGCCCCATTTTTTGCCATTACAACTGTTTTATCTGTGCTCACTTTCATCCCATGTGCCTTCAGTTTTGCCTTCCATTCCTCTATCATTTACTGATGTTCTTGTTCAGAATTTGCCTGTAATGCTACATCATCTGTATACAGCAACCTTATTGAAATGTCCCCTCCAACTTGTTTGCAAATATAGTCCATCACCAGTATGAACAGCAGTGGGCTCAGAGATGAACCCTGATACTCAGCCACTCTCACTGGGAAACCCTCTGTGAATCCAAACACTGTTCAGATTTGTGGCATTGAGTCCATTACATAGCCTGATCTAATTTCAGCAATGTTCTGGGACTTCGAACCACTGCAAGACTGCCCAAACCATCTGTCTTGGGACCTTGTTGTATGTTTTTTCGAAGTCTAGGAATGCCCAGTTGGACTCTCTTCATCTATAGCTTCTTCTCAGCTATCTGTCTTACTGCAAACATCAGGTCAGTTCTGTTGCATCCTGAGCTGAATCTAGACTGCTTATCACCCTACTACTCTGAGTAGTCATTTATTAATTACCCTGTCCAGAATTCTCATTCATTGTGATATGAGTGTGATGTCTCTATACTGCCTACAGTTGTAAATGGCCCCTTTGTTCTTGTATACTGGTACTAGTATACTTAATCTCCAGTTGTCTGGAATACACTTTTCCTCTCAATACCACTATGAGTACCCTCAGAAGCCGTTTCTCCCCTAACTCACTCAACATATTGATCATATCTGCTGTGACCTCATCTAAGCCTGCTGCTTTCCCTGACTTTATTTTCCTTTATGCTGTTCTTACTTCTTCTAGGGTGGGCTCCTCTTATTTTTTCATCATAGGTTGTGTCTGGGGCAGTACAGCTTCTCTGGGGTTTTCTTCATTCAGAAGCTACTGGAAGTACTCCTCCCATCTGCCCTTGATATCCTGTGGATTGGTGGGCAGGTTGTTGCTGGCATTTTTTATGAAGGGTAACTGATGACTGTTTTCTTTATCTTTCTGTTTTTTGCCTTGTAACCTAATAGCATTTGTGCCATCTACTGATTTACTTTTTATAATCTGGTAAATTGCCTCTTATGGCTTGTTCTTTGCTATTGCAACTGCTTTCTTAGCCTATTTGTTAGCAAACCAATACTCCTTCTTGGCATGGTCTGTCTTTTCTGTTTCCCACTGTTTTCTACTTTCCTTCTTTCTTTTGATGACTTCCTCGACTTCTGCATTCCACTACTAGCTTTCCTGTTGTACTTTATGTCCATATCTGGCTTGGCCACATATCTGTTCCACATTCCTCACACATACTGTTTTAATGTGCTGAGATTCTTCTTCAGCTCCACCAATTTCCTCATTTTCTTGAGGTGCTAGAGATCTGACTATTTCCTTATTCTCTTGTGGTTTCTCGCCATTCAACTTCCAGGTCTTCAGCCTAGTCTTTGTTGACTTTACGGCCTTCTTTGCCCACTGTTAGCAGCTGATTGTGGCAACCAGTAGTTTATGTTTGGTCCAACTGTTTCATTGGAATGACATTGCAATCATTAATTCTAACCCAATGTCCTTGCCTTACTATGAGAAAGTCTATCTGAGATGGGTATTGGCCATTCTTGTAATGTGATATTGTGACTGTCTCTCTTACTGAGCCATGTGTTGGCCACCATCAACCCATTTGGCAAACAGAAATGAAGAATGTCCTCTCCTTCTTTATTTTTGTTGCCCCGCCCATGTTGCACCAGGCAGTCCTCATACCCTGTTCTGTTTGTCCCAATACATGCATTGAGGTCCCCCATTATCAACACCAACTCACGTTATCCTACATTATCCAGTAGGTCCTGCAACTGGTGCCAGTATGCACTCTTTTCCTTTCTCTTATTATTCTGCTGTGAGGCATAGGATGAAATTATGAATATTGCCCTATCCTTACACTGGAGTCTATTGCCCTGAGTCTGTCACTAATTCTGAAAACATCTCTCATTGTCTTCTGAAGACTCTCCCTCACCACAATTCCCACACCATTTCTAGTTTGTCCTCCCCTGAGTAATAGAACCTGGATTACATGCCAGGTAGCTTTGGCTCACTGCCTTCAGTCTTGTCTTATGAACTAAGAGGATTCCCAGCCTCCTCCATACCATCATGTCTTCTACTTCCAAGCTGTATACAGTAGGTTCATAGGTTCATAAGTATTTAATAGATATGCAGTCCAGGAGACCATTGAGAACCCTAGCCCAATTTCCCAGTTGCCCCAAAGCACTGACTGGTTGAGAGACTTGCTCAAGGTCACACAGTATGCAAATGAGGGCTGAGGGAATCAAACTCTGTACCATAGAAATTACAGCTCACAGCTTTTATCCTCTGGGCCAGCTACCAAACTATGTCCAGTCAGTGAATCTTTACTGAGTGTAAAGATCAATGTTGGCTGGTTGATTGGTTTTACATACAGCTTTTGCTCTTCAGAGCTATTCTAGGTAACCCTAGCTGGGCGACTGGACACCAACTGGTCAGTAGCTTATTGAACCAGGGCTACTGGGCTTTATAGTAGGCATCAGCAGTAAGTGACCAGTGCATTAATAGCTCGCATTGTCTGCTCTGTGATTAACTAGAGTCTTTAATTGCTTTGGTCAGTTTTCATGGTTCTCTGTTGGATACAAGAGAATCCACAGCACATCAGCATGTCAAATGGCATCAGAAATACTCTGTCCATGGATCTAAACCTCTTCTGCAATATCAACAGAATGGTTTGAAGGGGTAAATATCTCAAAGAGGATACCAGTTTTCTAGAACAGACTCCCCATTCCTGTTTTTATTCAAGAACAACTTAGATCTATGGATGAACAATTGAAAGTTTACCCCAGGACTGTCACCTGTACTACTAATGGAAAGATGGGGCCCCTAAATGCTTTATCTCATGCATGTGTCACCTCATATTATCTATGCTATGATTCCATTTATTCTCACTAGGGATAATATATAATTAACAGGCAATCTAGCACCAAACAGTATAGGTTAATTCAAGCACCAAAAGGGAAATTGGCTAGGGTGAAAATGGCTCATAAGGACAGCTAGCTTTGTACTTGCAGATGAACCTAAGAAGTCTATTAAGTAGAATGCCTTGAGCCAGCAATGTAAATCATTAGCCTGCAGTTAGTAGTTTGAAAGTGGTGATGTGGTAAGAATGTTCAGCGACTTTTATCTTGTAACCTCAATGAAAAACTAGAAAATTGCGCATTGTTGGTTACAAAAGTGCTAGAATATATGGTATTCATTAAATCAGGCAGAACACTACTATCAAGCTTTTGAAAGCTGCTATGAAAACTGAAATTTATGAGTTGGCCTTAAGTATCCATGCAGTACAGCTCTGCAAATGCGCTGGAAAAGTGCATCTGCACCTGGAGAATATGCAGCCACTCCAGAAGAAGATTGACAACTTGGAAAATATGAAGCACCATAATAAATGACAGCTATTGGGTCTTCCTTTGAAAGCTTTAACAGGGAATATTTCTGATTATCTTATGGCACACTATCAACAGAGCTAAGTGTTCAGCTCTCCTATTTGTGATTGAATGGGAACATGGGTCCCTACACCACCTAGCCCAGCTGGAGCTCCATTGCAGTAAATACTGGTGAAATATGCTGATAAAGAAGACTGTTATAAACCTCTAAGGAAGATAAGCTGTTCATAATCTCTCCTGCCCTGTGGATTTATTCCCTTGGGATTCACCTTTTGGATCAAACTTGGTCATGTGGGTGCAAATTCATGTGGAACTCTTGACCCTTGCAAATATTATGCTGATACTGTCCAGGCAGAAGAAGGTGGAGCTATCGTATGAACAGATGCTTTCCTAGATTGCTTATTAAAAAGAATATTTTGAAAATAATTCAGCATTTAAGAGGATCTTTTGAAAGTAATACATCTTATAGAAAGAAGGAGAAGGTGAGGAGTGCTCAATGGTGATTTGTTAGAGGGAAAAAACTCAAATGCTATATCAATTTAAGTTGCTTTTTAATGATCATTGGGCTATTCACTTTTCTCTACTGTTGTATGACCATAAAGTTGGTATATATAATTTGGGGAGAGGTGTGCCACCCTATAAAACATATTATGTGGTTGTTTATTGAAAGTGGCTTTTAGCTACATTTTTTTCACGATTTGTATGTTGTGCAAATATCTTTTGACAAAACCTAATAACTCCCATATAACATGGTAGTGGTTTACTAAATGGCATTTTTTTCTGATGATGTTGAGTGGTAAAGATTTCCAGTAGTTAATATTCTTACAGTAATTAAATCATCTGCTGAGTAAATTAAAAAGCACATTGCTCAGTTGTATGCAGGACAAATAAAATGATAATTTTGCCTTTGGTGAAGTGACTTTTCATAGTAGACTCTCCAAATCTAAACAATGAGCATCAGGACTAACAAAATAATGGAAAAGGATGAGCCAATTCAGATCTGCAAGCATCAGTGGTTACAGTGGTGTTATGACATAGTAGTTTGACTAATCAATGGCAAATACTGCTTGATTAAGCTTAACTGACTACTACCGTGAATGTGAAACTCAGAAAGATCCATTAGTAGGTTTCAGTTTATCTGGTAATTCCATATGAGTGCTTTTATCATGAAGACCTCATCAGATGAACAGTTGTAAAATTAATTAAATCTCTAAATTCACTTGTTTAAATCTTCTTCCCAAGGGGGGAATGGAGCAGTAACAATTGTCTGATTGGTAGAGGGGTGGCAGTGCCTGATTGGTTGAAAGTAAAGGCAACTGGACTGGATGAGGGTTCAAAGCTCCTTATTAGAATATGGGACCCTATTTGGTGCAGTCATCAAGCCCCTATGATTCCTTTCTCAAGATCAAATTAAACCAATATAATTTTTTTCTTTAATGTGCCAGAAAAACTTTTTTTTATCTAGTATTATAGTTGACGTGTATATCCAACATTTTTTCAAGATAGTAGACATGATTTAAAAAAAAAAATTCAAAACATTCTTAGAAAAAGACATTTAAATCAGTCATGAAATGTGACCTTTAAAAATAGGTATTCATGAGTTTCATTTTATTTATTTTAAGTTGTAGCTATTTTTAGTGTGCAGGTTTAGGATGTGAAAGTATTTTTTGTTCTGTGTTGAAAAAGATCCTTGATTCCCAGTCCAGTTATTTTCAGCTTCTTGGTAATTCTTGGTAAATGGAGTCAGAAGCCTCTTCATATCACCAGGTAGAGTCAAAAGTAATATATCTATATATAGTTATATGTATACAAATATATTTTTTATAGAAAACTATATAATCACTTGCTAAGAAAATCATTACATAGCATTTGAAAAATAATAAAAAAAATCCCTAAAACTGGAGGAGAGACTGAAAAATGGGAGAATTTTGCACATCGGTAACTGTCTGACCTTCAGTCCAAATATCTCTAGTTAATCACTGTATATTAATCAGATCAGACAATAGTAGTAGAAGTAGCGAACTTAAACTCGTCTTAAGTAAAAAATAAATAAATAAAAAATATATAATTGTACAGAATTGCTAAGTATTCAAAAGTCATCCAAGCAAGGCAGGCAGTCTGTTTCCAGTCAAAAATCCTTTATTAAGTACACAGATAAGTGATCCTAGTAAAACAAAAATAGAGTAATAGTTTCCATACAAGCTTTCTAAATAAATAAATATATATATATATATATATATATATATATATATATATATATATATATACTTTTTATCAGGCAAGGGAGTGGTTTATTGTGCTGTAAAACAAAGTGTTATTGGTACACGTGTTAAATTAACATCACTTCCCCCATCAGTGTGATATTCGAGCTGGTCCTGCCCTACTTAGTAGCTGTCATAATAATATAACCCTTATTTACTTTAAATAAAATTTATAATGATGTGGTACCTCTTATTTAACCAGATTACTAAATTTGCGATTTTATCCAAGACAATATACTACATGGGTGGAAATATATCAACCTTAGTCCATTTGGCAATCAAAAAATAGATATAAATATATACATATACACTTTGCATGTAAAAAATCAATTGTAAAAATCATAATCTATTTTCATCACCTATTGTTAACATAGATCACTTTTGTCCTAGACTTCGTTAGGTCTGTGTACAAGAACCCTAAAAACTATTTATAAAAAGATTATTGTATAATTAGTTAGTATTGTTATTACACATCATTTTGAATAAAGTGGAAAAAAGAGAACCAGAAAAAGAAAAAATAATAAGAAAAAATGTATGATGATGGAAACAAAATATACACTTAAATTACAACTGATTTAAAATGGTATTTAAAACCAACTGGTAGAATAAAATAAAATAAAATTTGTCATGTAAACAACGTCATCACATTCATTGCACTGTGCCCTGTAAGTTACTTTTGTAGTATTACAGTCACCCCCTGCACACTGGTATTAATATTTTTCTTTAATATTTTAGTGCTTCTCTCATATGGTCTAGGTTTAAATTCAAAAAATCTTCTAATGTTCCTAGCCTTCCTATAAACAAAGGATAGGGCTTCACCTAAGATGTTAGTCAGAAAAGGGTTTCCTCTGACAATGTCCCAGTTTTTTTCAATAACATTTTTGATACTGTGATAATCCAAAGTGTATGTCAGGATACAGCTATTTTTGCATTTGTTATTCTCTGTGGAATTTTTTAACATTCTCCTACTGGGGAGGTTGAGTGAAGGTGCTTCAGTGTTATTGAAGAAAACTGGGACATTGTCACAGGAAATCATTTTCTGATTAACATCTTAAATGAAGCCCCATCATTTGTTTATAGGAAGGCCAGGAACATTAGACGTTTTGTTGAATTTAAACCTAGACCATATGAGAGAAAAACTAAAAGATGTGAAACTAATTGTACATTTTGTATATTTATGCAGTAAGATGATAATTTTTATTGCCCTTATTCAAAGAAAATCATTAAGACTAGTGCAGAGGGTGACTGTAATACTACAAAAGTAATTTACAGGGCACAGTGGAATGAATGTGATGCATTCTATGTGGGCAAGATTGTAAATAAACTCAAGCATAGGATTTCATGTTATCTGTCAGAAATCCACTCTGGATGTAAAAATAATGCAATAGCCAAACACCTTTCTCTTCATAAAAGACATACAGGTTTTAAGTTTTAGATCCTGGATCACATAGACATGGGTGATCTTGAAGGAGACATCCCGAATATTCTGGAGAAACATGAACTCATGGCAATTAAAGCTGAACTCTTTTAGGAAGCCTGGACTAAACTACTAATGTTCAATTAAAAGTCTACTGGAACTTAGAAAATTGCCAAATTGTTTACATGACTAATTTTATTTTATTCTATTTTATTCTACCAGTTGGTTTTAAATACCATTTTAATCAGTTGTAATTTAAGTGTATATTTTGTTTCCATCATTATACATTTTTTCATATTATTTTTTCTTTTTCTGGTTCTCTTTTTTCCACTTTATTCAAAATGCTGTGCAATAGCAATACTAACTAATCATACAATAATATTTTTTATAGATAGCTTTTAGGGTTCTTGTACATAGACCTGAAGACGTCTAGAAGGACGAAAGTGATCTTCATTAACAATAGGTTATAAAAATAGAATATGATTTTTACAATTGATTTTTTTACATGCAAATTGTATATGTATATATTTATATATGTTTTTGATTGCTAAATGGACTAAGGTTGATATATTTCCACCCATGTAGTATATTGCCTTGGATAAAATCACAGACTTAATAATCTACTTAATAATCTGGTTAAATAAGAGGTACCATATCATTATAAATTTTATTTAAAGTACATTAGGGTTATATTATTATGACAGCTACTAAGTAGGGCAGGACCAGCTCAAATGTCACACTGATGGGGGAAGGAATGTGAATTTAACATGTGTACCAATAACCCTTTGTTTTACAGCACAATAAACCATTCTCTTGAATGATAAAAAGTATATATATATATATATATATATATATATATATATATATATATATTTAGAAAGCTTGTGAGGAAACTATTACTCTATTTTTGTTTTACTTGGATCACTTGTCTATGTTCTTAATAAAGGATTTTTGATGGAAACAGACTGCCTGCCTTGCTTGGATTACTTTTGAATACTTAGTAATTCTGTACAATTATATACTTTTTATTATTTTTTTTTTACTTAAGATGAGTTTATGTTCACTACATCTACTAATATTGTCTGATCTGATTAATATACAGTGATTAACTAGAGTTATATGGACTGAAAATCTTCCACACAGAGACGTTTCTTACACTGTTTTGTTTTTGGACTCACTATACTTGTTTAGTGGGTTGTTTTGAGACTTTGGAGATACCATGGAGATTACTTGTTAACTGTCTGACTTTAGATCCCACCTAATGGAATAGCTCAAACCATCAGCAGAACAATGTAACCATAATGCTAGCACACAGGTACACAATGTTCCTGTGGCTATTATTTTTCAAACAGCAACAAAAGGACTTTTGAGATACATGGTTGACTCCACAGACAAGATTTATTTATCCCAATTCCTGACACGGACATTTTTCAAACTTTTTACTGCTTAATGATCTCTGTGTCATGGTGTACTTTTCCTTTTTTTAATCATTAACAACTTAAGCAGGTCACATACTTAGGATACTATTATTCTTTAACCAGCATTTTTTATCCATTATATGTATATTATCTAGCATTAGGAGGAATGGAATAGCCCCCAAAACTTGGAATAACAATATGCTCAAAAAATACTGTCTATTAAAAGTACCACTCTCTTTGTTATTAAAACCAAAAATAATAATTATAATAATAATAATTATAATGATTAGTGGAATTTGCAGAGTCTAGATCAAACAGAAAATGTCTGCCTCCAAATTTGTTGTATTTTACTGAACCATAAAATACTATAGTAACTGGTGATCTATTCATCTTCACTATGTTTTTCTGTGTCCTTATAACACACTAATGTTTACTTTCAAGACTGTTTTCTTTAAATCTGCCCTATCTAACAGAGAAAAATGTTTATGTTTGATTGATAATTGTCTTCTGTTTTCCTAAGTCTATGATACTGAGATTCTCATAGAACATTGGTATAAACTGTGACAACACTACAGCCCACTGCAGAATGTATTACAGAAAAGGTCTGGCATGTGCAGAGGAAAACCATTCATATATATGTGTTAAAGAGTGAGACTGGCAAAAGGCAATACCGGAGCCTCATAATAGTGGGCAGAACAGTCCTCCATTGCTACATCCATAATTTATTTACCTTGCAGACAGTTAGAAAAAAATGAATAGGACTGAAGGTGCTGTACATAAATTTCTGCCCTCCACAAGGCAATATAATGAGAAAAGGAAAGATCTCGTGCCATAAACTTAACAAGGAGGTTTCTCATATAAGCCACGATCCTGCAAATGAGCAACAATCTCCCTTTCTGTCCCCACCCCCATTTTAGCGATTTTTAAAAATTGTTTTTCAAATGATATATAATAATTTTCTTTGCTAAGTATATTATGATATTCTCTAGTAAATATATATTATTACTTGTGACTATGCCTGGTGATTTGAAGAAGCCTTTCACTCAGAAGTAAAAGCATTTTTCAAAGAGCTTGACATAAACTGACTTGGAATCAAGGTTCTTTTTCAGCTCTGGACAAACAATAACTCAATGGCCTGAACTTGAACACTGAAACTAGCCACAACCTAAAATAAAAATAAAACACACTCTTGACCCTATTTATTTAAAATGGGCACCATTTAAGACAGATGTACAACACTAAGTAGTCCACGTTGCTACAAGGACTTTTAAATTTTTTGCAAGAAATTTTTTTTTTCAAAATGTTTTCAAATCTTTTTAATCATATATATTATCTTGAAAAATGCTTAATTTGCACGTCAGCTTTGCAAATAGAGAACTTTTTTTTTCTGGCATATATTAAAGAAAAATTTGATGCTGGTTTTATTTGATCTTGAGAAGGGGACCCTAGGAGCCTGACAACTGCACCCATAGGATCCATATTGAAATAAGGAGCTTAATTCTCCTCCAATCTTGTGGGTTTTTTTCAAACCAATCAGGACCCCCTCTCCTCTGCCAATCATGCAATTCATACTGCTCTACTCCCCCTTGTTAAGAAGATTTAAACAATATCAGTCAGTGCATATCTGGAGAATGTTGACTTGAAGTGTCAGGTGTTCAAATCTTGTAGTGTGTAAATTGTATTATTGTGTTCAAATGCAACTGGCAATAGGCAGAAATGGCTTACTCATCATATGTGATGTGTACAGTTCTACATAGTGGTAACACTTTCACAGTTGCAGGGTTTTGATCCCCCAGGTGATACAGTCCCTTTTAATGGAGCCTATATGCATTCAAACACAATGTTCATGTTATCCCTTCAGCTGTGTGTCTTCTGACAAATATGTTGTGATTTCTTACATTGCATCAGCAGCTTCTGCAGAGGTTTAGAGTTACATAGGCATGTATAAAAATAAAACACAGTACCATGCGCAGGGTCCTAGGCAGCGTAGGTTCAATAGAACAAGATGTAGTGTCCAGGCAAGACAAGTAATCAGCACAAATCCACAAAAAGTCCATGACCAAAAAAAATAGAACGTCACAAAATAAATCCTATTGGATAAAGCACTAAATTCATCATAATCAATCAATTAAATAATTCATTTCAAATTAGATTCTATTCAAAAACTAATCCTTATAAAAACATATAATGTGAAGAACACATTTCAATATATAAATAATAACTTATTAAAAATGCATGTATAAAAACACAAAGTATATAAAATATATAAAATAAACGTACAATAATATATCCTCACCACAGGCTCATATAGGCAAAACATATCATGAGTACAAAGGAGCATAGACTGTAAATACTCAGAATATAATGTGTAGTCCATAAAACAAATATATAGTACTATAATTAAACAAGTCATTAAACCTAGACTGTAGACGCTCAAAATATAATGTGCGTAAAACATAAAATGCAAATATATAGTATTATATTCAAACATGTCATTGAACCTAAGTGTAAGATAAAAATCATGGTTTATTTTTATATAATTCATTTTTTAGGTATAAAACATCTCTTCTTCCTAAGAATAGGTCTGATATTAACTCTTTCATTAAGACCTGGTGGTTTATCAGCCCTGCATCTTATAATCCACCTCATCTCATACTCCAGAGTATGGTTCACCAAATCACCCCCTCTATTACTCTCCAAGACTTCCTGAAGCACACAGAACACAAAAGAATGTTGAGGTCCAAACATCTTATTATGTTTTGCCAGAACATTAGTGTCAGTGCCTAGTCTAACATGATATAAATGTTCCCTAATTCTCTCTCTTAGGGTCCTATTGGTCTTCCCTATGTAGAATGATGTACATGTTTGCACCTGTCACCCCTGGGATTCCGGATATTGGCTAAGGCTCTTGCCACCCCCATAGTGCCTTTTTTAGGCAAGGCTCAAATTCTAAACCTACCACCCTAGAAAACAAAAATGGGAAGAAACTGAGGGTAATGCTGCTCAATGCCAGAAGTCTAAATCTCAAAATGCACGCACTCGAGGCCCTTTTCAGTATGGAGAACATCGATGTCTGTGCTGTAACTGAAACCTGGTTCAAGGCTCCTGAGAGCACCCCGGCACTATTAGGTTTTATCTCATATCATGCGTTCCGGCCCCAAAACCCTGACCACACCACAAAAGGAGGGGGTGTATCCATATTCATAAAGGATACCCACACCTCCAGGTTGGTGGCAATGCACGAAGCTTCGGAAAGCATCCAGGTGCAAATAACCATAGGCAAAACTGCTCTACAAATTGTAGCATGCTACAGGCCACCCTCTCAAACTCAGGAACCCCACACAGCCTTCCTGAAGACACTGGAGGGTATAAATGTATCTCCAAACACCATCATATTGGGTGACTTCAACTACCCGAATATAGACTGGGAACATTACTCAAGCCCTAACTTTCTAGCCCAACGGTTCCTGGAGTTCATAAATTCAAATGCCATGGAACAGCTAGTCACTGTTCCCATGAGAGGAGAAAATATACTAGATCTCATTATCACAAACATGGGGACAAAATGCTCCACACCGGAAGTATATCCCTCATTGGTGAGATCTGATCATAAACTAATCTCACTGGAAATCCACATCCCGCCCCCACCCCAAACAAAAAAGACCACAGTGAAGAACTTCTCTAAAGCAAACTTCACACTACTCAAGACTGGTGTGGTATCCTTCAAGGCCCCTGAGCCAGTGGAAACCACAACCCAAGCTGTGGAAGCCCTTACAAATGCCTTCTATGAACACCTCCAGGACTGCATGGATCAGGCAATCCCAAATAAAACCAAGACTCTTTCCACAAAGGGCAAACGTCCAGTCTGGTGGACCCCAGCCATTAACAAACTTTACAATAAGAGGAGAAAGCTATTACATGATAGAACAAAATCCATAAAAGGGAAGTCACCCCTGATCATTATTAGTAAAAAATACAAGCACTCATAAAATCAACTAAGGCCAATTTTGAGAGAAAAATTGCCATGGATTCAAAGGACAATCATAAGGCCTTTTTCAGCTATGTTAGGAACCTGGGTGGAAACTCCCAGATATGCTCAGAATTAATCCAAAATGATACAAAAATCACTGAACCCACAGACATTGCCAACATACTGGCAGACAGGTTCAGTGCAAACTTCACCCTCCCCCCTAAAGGAGAGATAACTATCCCAGCGGAGTGTAGCCTCCCAGACATCTCAAATGCGCAGGTGAAAGCTGCTCTCTCTAAAGCTAAAAACACAGCATCAATGGGACCGGATGGTGCCCCCGGCTGTGTGCTACACGAGCTAAATGAGGAATTAAACCCGCACATAAGGCAGCTGTTTAATCTCAGTTTTACCACAGGATACGTGCCCAAGGAGTGGCATACGGCAACTGTGATCCCACTCCACAAAGGCAGTGCCTCCACGGACCCTGGTAATTACCGCCCCATAAGCTTAACAAGTCTAGTCTGCAAAGCTATGGAGAGGATCATAATGGAGCTCATAAACAAAGATATAGGGGACTTGCAGACATTGGACCCGACCCAGTTTGGCTTCGTCAAGGGAAGATCATGCCTTTTGAACTTGGTTGACTTCTTCGAAACAGTCACCAAGGCCATTGATGAGGGAAAGGCAGTCCATACAGCCTACCTTGACCTTGCAAAGGCTTTCGACACAATACCCCACTCGGGTATTGTAGAAAAACTTACCAGCTTAAATGTAAACCCATATGTCACAAGATGGGTTGCAAACTGGCTTAAGGACAGAACCCACAGGGTTAGAGTTGCTGGCGCTATGTCAGACTCCAAGCCGGTCACAAGTGGTGTCCCACAGGGCTCGGTCCTTGGCCCCCTATTGTTCGGCATCTACTTCTCAGAAGTACAGGCCAACATGGGAGGACTTTGGCTGACAAAGTTTGCAGACGACTGCAAACTGGGCGCCATAGTGGAAAGTGCATTGGACACGGATATCCTTCAGAAGGGACTCACGGAAACAGATAGCTGGTGCCAGAGCCATGGCCTGAAGTTAAACGCCAAAAAATGTATAGTCATACCCTTCGGGAAGAACAAGGTAACCCCAAGCTACCATATAGGTGGCAATCCACTAAGCACAGAAGAGGTTATCAGGGACCTGGGGACCCAGGTTGACAGTGGCCTTTCTTTTGACACTCACGTTGCTAAAGTGGTTAGAAAGACCTTCTACATTGCCCACCTGATCATGAAGGGATTCACATCCAGATCTAGTGAGGTCATTGTTCCCCTGTACTCTTCACTTATCAGACCAATGATCGAGTACAATGCCCCATTCGGGATGTATCTCACCCAACATCTGCAGCAATTGGAGAGGCCCCAAAAGTTCCTCACCAAAAGGATAAAGGGACTCCAAAATCTGTCATATGCTGCCAGATTAAAGAAACTCCAGCTCTATTCAGTCACATATCGTCTGCTCAGAGGTGACGTGTGCCTGACATACAAGGCCATGTCCAACCCGGAATTAATGGACATGCTCCACCTCAAAAAATCCAAATCCACCAAAACCACTAGAGCAAGTGACTTAAACCTTAGCACGGATATAAATAGGACGTGCTGGAGGGATAGATTTATCACTCAGAGACTCCCTATGCTGTGGAATAAAATCCCGGTCCATGTGAGGCAGAGCACCTCGCTGGCTCTGTTCAAGAGAAATCTTGACCTGTGGATGGGAGACCGTAGGTTTACCCCGGGAATCATCTCTGTGTCACTGCTGGACAGAGGCACAACAAACTAATGGGCACAGTATTTTTTCATATAAGGGGTGGCGTAAGCCACAAAAATTTGGGCTAGGCTTATAAATGCCTTAGGGCAGATAGCCTAGTATAAACCTATGAACCTAGCTAAATAGATCACATTCTTGCTCATACAATTGGTCCCTGTGCTGTACCTATATTCAACGTTATTACTGGGATTTAAGAAAGTAGTCCTAGTATCCATAGCGGCACACTGATTACACTTCCCACAAGGGTGGGTATTATAATCAAAATCACAATGCTTAATGCCATCCTGAGAGATCTTCTTATAACATAACATACTCCTAAGATTTGGTTTATTCTTATACGCAAAGAATGGTTCTGGACCTATAAGCTTACTAATACCTTGGTCCAGTTTAAGTACCTCCCAATGTTTAATCAAAAATGTTTTAATAAACACAGCATCTTTGGTATAAAACAATGAAGCTCTAATAGACTGCAATGTATCTGTCATATAAACACCTCCTCTCTCATGGTTATCAGAAAAATATGGCTTAGTTGTTGTGGATCTAAGGCCACAAACCTCCGAGGTCATATAATCAAAAGCTTCCTCACTATAGCCTCTCTTAAGGAACATACATCTTAACTTGGCTATCTCATCCAGGTAGCCATCATCACTCGGATTAAGCCTAGAGGCTCTCATAAGTTGTCCTTTCATAACATTATTGAATACATATCTAGGATGCATACTGTGTCGATGCAATAAAGCATTTCTATAACATAGTTTGCGATGTATAGATGTATTCAATAACCCACAAGAAAGTCTTGTGATGCTCACATCAAGAAATGAGATGGATTCCTTCGAGTGGCTGAGTGTGAATTTCAAAAAACTAGTGGAATCATTGATCTCTTCAACGAACAGCAACAAACTATCAATGTCACCAAGCCAAATCAAAAAAAGGTCATCCACAAACCTCTTGTAAAACCCCACCACTTCCTTAAAATAATTTGACCTAAAAAGGAAGTTCTCCTCCCAATGTGCCATCACTCCGTTGGCTTGGTGCGCTGTTGTGTTTGGTTTACATAGGCATGTGTTCACATCCATCAGTGTCTCTCTTTTATACATATGGATGACATTGGTGACATGCTTGCATAGTTTACTCAACAGATGTAATATGTAATATTTATCTATATGTATATGTTTATCTTTATCTATAACTCTCTGTCTGTCTGTCTATTAATCTATCTATCTATCTATCTATCTATCTATCTATCTATCTATCTATCTATCTCTCTCTCTATTTTTCTTTTTGGATGGATGGGTCATTTTGATCTCTTAAGTGCTATACTTCCTTATAGTCATGCCCAGTTTAACCACATATGTTTTTAATTTTCTTTTGAGCAACTGTTAGCAGAAAGCATTATCAGCAATCAATGGTAGGGAATAGTAATTGTCATTTTTTGTCCTATAGCAAATACTATTGAGAATTTGCCTTCTGCCAAATATCTGTGCTGTCTCATGTAATGGATGCTGGATACAATGTGCAGGTGACCACAGCAACTTTACGGGCCTATCAAATAATCTAGAATCTAAATTCTCACAACTTTCACACTTCACTGTAATCCTGATGAGATGTTGCAACTATGTGTTAGGTGTGTTGAGTGCTCTGATCCAATAATTACTATTCTTGGCTGCATAATGCTCAGTTCACCAGTCATTTTGCAATAATGTTGTTTTCAGGTGTGTTTTTTCTCAATAGAGTTGTAACTTTTTGAGGGAGCATTAGCTAATACATGTCATGTGATTGTCACTTAGGTTGACAGGTTTTCCCGGGCCATCTGATATATATATATATATATATATATATATATATATATATATATATATATATATATATATATATATATATATATATATATATATGCATATGGGATCCGTAGAGATGCTCTAATGCATCTTTCACCGAATACCAATTTGGTGAGCATACTTGCGCGAAAGTGCTATTCACCAAAGCAGCACTTTCACATAAGTATGCTCGTTGTTCCGGTCATACTATGGTGTGGTGAGGGAAAATTCCCTTTTCCCCACTGTAGTGTGACCTCGGAGCGAGAATATTAAAGTGGGGGGGGTGTGGAGGGCTCAGCCCCCCACATCGGGAGGTGCAGGGCCCCCCTGCATTCAAGTAGATTTTGTTTTTTTTTAACATACTTTAACAAAAGCGCTTTTTTGAGGAAAGTGCTTTTCTTAAAGTGTGTTCGGTGATAATGGATTTGGGGTTTTGAACTTTCATTCAAAAGTCCTACACATATTGCAGTATTTACATTCTTTCCTAAAAGCATCACTGCTTATTTCTCTTTCCTTCTCTCTCTCTGTCTCATGTTGGAATATATACATTATAGGATTCTTTGTACTTTCTGTTTTTCTATATATCTGTCACATATGGATTCAGTATTCTAAATTCAGCATTCCTAGTTCACTGTACAATAAAAAAGCTGAACTCATTATCCGTAAAGTCAATTTCTATGGACAGACCATTCTTCATAATACTGCAGGCATATTTGTAAGCAACAACAAAAAATAAATAAATAATAGAATCCTATGGCATGTTATTTCCAACCCCACACCATTCTAGCAAAAAGTCTTTACTCTTTTGTGTTTATTTAATTTATGCTTTCACAGTTTTTCAGCTTCAATCTCCATATAAAGTTTGAGAACTTGCTTTCTTTCTTCTTTTTTTCCCTTCCAAACCTTACTGCTCTCTGAACTTTAGAAGTATGTCATTTCCGACCCAGTTTGAAGAAAAATACTTTTTAGTATTGTCTATTGTTATATACCCCCCCCATATTCTATTCTTCTAATTCCATATTTTGCAGTTCTCGCAATTACATTGCTATATTACACATTGATCCACAACTTACTGTTACTGTTATTAAATAAGAAGGTTAAAGCTGTACATGAGACATCAGTAACCATCAATCAATCATTCAATCAATCAAACTGACAACAGTCTAAAAGCTTTTACCCTAATCTTTTTAATACTTTATTGAATAGGGTCATATGGCACTATATCAATGACATAACAGTAATTCCATGGTTCATAACATGAAAATGTAGAAACGATGAAAATCACATTGCATTAATCCATTATGTATACTTATCATGAAGTTTCTATATTCCCTTTCTAGTTATAAATGATTATCATGTTTACACATCTGTATGCCCTTAAATCAGTCCTTGATATAGGGGGAGCATCCTTTTTAGTCTTGTACCTAGACTGAAGACTTCTGAGATCAGAAATGTTTTCAGTTTCATTCTATGTGTGTGTGTGTGTGTGTGTGTGTGTGTGTGTATATGTATATATATATATATATATATATATATATATATATATATATATATATATATAAAATTCAATATATTCCTCACATTTTTAACAGGGAGACAAAACAAAATGTTTGCATAGTACAGCAATCATTTTACTATTACATGTTGTTAAACCATATAGACAATTGTTTCATAGAGAGACAGACTATTTCGAAAAAGCATTTGATAGCTCTCTTACTGTGGCATGAGTGTAACTATATACAGGGTAATATATCACCATTCCTCACCCTGTTATAAGAAATTGCACCATCATATACTGATCCAGTATTTATTGTTTAAAGAAGCATTACTTTAAATCCATATGTGGTATTTCAGTAATTTAAGCTCACATCAGGCATGTATTATTCATGCTTTATGTCTTATACTTTTAATTTATTTATGTCAACATTTTCCATATACCATTTCAACTTGCAACTTGGCGTGTTTGGTCAATTTGTCTGTTTCATGATTTTCTTTATCTTTTCCTTCCTGAACCGATGCTGGGAAATTGGATTTCCATCTCCATGTTCTGCACTTTTTTGTCAACAGCAGCAATAATTTTATCTGGAACCTATCCCTGCTCAAGATAGCTCAGTGAAAATGTATTCTAGACAGGATTACCTCTCTGAATATCATTAGTTCTGGCTCACAAAATGACTGTAGTGTTACTTCAACACCCTTCCAAACCTATTTTGAACCCATGCAAGACCAGAGCATATGTTCCTAGGTACCAGTGGTTCCATGCCCTATGGGCCGGCATACTGATGATGCAGCAGGGATTATGTAAGTCAGTTTATGAGGGTTAAATAAACTGATGCATAACTTTCCTGCATGTGTATTTTTCATTTTAGTTATCCACGTTTGCCCTAAGACCTTTCAAAAACTTTATCTTTCTCCTCTTTCTAAGACTGCACCCCAGTCAGGTCTAGAGCTGGTAACTTGCCTTAGACCCTTAACATAGACTGCTATCATCCCTCTTTTATCAGTACTTTTGGAGTCATAACTAATCCAAGTGTGAAGCATTAAAATCTCCTTGACCATTCCATCAGCTAGCTTCTATTAAATGCCTGTGATGCAGATGCCTTTTAAATTTTTTCTTGCCAAATATAATTCATGGACTATTTCTTGAAAAGTCTTCAACCCCCTCCAGAGTTCCAAGTAAATAATAACCTCTTCTAACCCCAATTTCTTCCATGCTTCCTTCATCATTGGATAATGTGACTTAATAAGGAGTTTTCAAAGCAAAAAAGGTAGATAGATGTTTGTCTTGGGATGTGTACCTAATAAGACAATATGTTTGTGGCTACTCTTAGTGTGTCTCCCCTGTGGATGTGTTTTATCATTCCTTTGTACTATATCCCAGATAACCCAGTTCTACATCTTTCCATAACAATTTGTAGCCACCATGATTCCATAGTAACCAAATCATCTTCTGAAATACTCAAGCACAGTTTCTTAAGTCTAGGATACCTAAAATGTCAATCTGTAAGGGATCCATGTGAACTCTGACCTAATCCTTATTTTGCCTGACCACCAAAGGAAATTGGGAATAACTTATTCCACTGCTTCACTGTCTCTTTATATTTCAAGAGTCCGGTCATATAACATGCATAAAGCCATTAGGGAGCAATGACATTTTTAACCCCAAAACACTTTGTTCCAAAGGGAGAGCTAAATGTTCCTACTTAGCAATGCCCTGTATTGATTCTAGTGCTAGCAATCTAAACACATGATTATCCACTTCCCTTTTGGTTTTGAAAGTGTCAGTAATTAAGTACCTAAAAGATGGAATATTCCAGTTCAAAGGAAATAACTCTAGCTCACATGCAGCAAAATTATAATTAAATCGAAGAATTATAGTCCTTCCCCTAGTGATGTTGTAATCTGTTAAAATGGTTGAACCTTATCTTTCTTGTATTTATTTTGCAGACTGCTAAATGGCTGGGTCCAGTCTTTGGTGTGTTTATTTTATATGGGTAACTGGTTGAAACTGTGCAGAATTTCCTCTATCTTAGATAGAGAGGATCTTGGATCTATTACATATAGTAATAAATCATCTGCAAAAAGTGAATGTATGTCTATTAAAACTAATACAAATTTCTTTAAAATTGTTCTGCTTTCACAATGCTACAACCTCAAGTTCTACTATCAATAAAAATAATAAACTTGATAAAGCATCCCTGCCTTAGACCCTAGGCATATGAACCATGTATACTGCCCAGGTTTTATCACTCTTGCAGCCCCTTGGTATAACCTACTAACACGTTTTAACCAGTGCTTTGGAATACCAAATTTGTCAACCACTAGTGTCATTTAAGCCAGTTTCAGTTCATCTAAAGTTTTTCAATGTCTAGAGTGAGGAACAAGGCATGAAACCCTACATGAAAAATTAAATAAGCCAAAAGAAGAGTTCTTCTAGCATCATGACCCATTTTCTCTTAACAAAATTGCAATTGCTATACACAGAGAACTTATAGTTTGCATGTAATCATTTGATTAGGTCTCAAGAGTTAAACCTTTCTAGAGCTGACAAGTCTTAGCAACATCATCATTGCCACAGATTTCCAGGAGTGTGAGATCAGGCTCTGTTTAACTACATCCTGACTTCTATCAAGTCATTCTTCATTAATATATCAATAAATTGGCACACCACATTAGATAAGCTATTTGACCTTGGGACCTTTCCATTTTTAACTTGTAATTTGATCCTGTGTCTCCTTCCCCAAAATAAATATCACTAGTTGTTCTCTATCCTTTTCAGATGAAGATGGTAGATTAACATTCTTCAGATATTCTACTGCACTTTCAGGATGGAATTCTGTGGATCCCTTATACAAGTCTTGAAAACAGTTTTGTAGCTCTTTCAGATTATCTTTTCTATCTCTCATCAGTGGCCCTCTATCATCCTTGATGGCAAATGTTCACTAGAACCCTTTTTTACAGCAAGAGAATAAGCCAACCTCTTTACTATCTTTGGGAATGGTGTCATATAGTCCCATCTTATCCTTATCAAATAAATGTCAGTTTTCTTTTGCAAAATCTTCTGAATATCTTTTTTCAGTTGCACCCCACCTAACCCTCTTATATGTCTGTCTCTTTATCTGTTATGATCTCATCTCTTAAGCTCCTGTTGTTTCTCTCCAAGATTGTGATTCTACTTCTTAATTCTCTATAATTTACTGCTTTCAAACTTTGATGCATATATCTTTTCAGTACATCAACAGAACTGCAGGTCAGACATTGTTTATCAAATTCAGTTCTCTCATTTCACTCCCAAGCTTAGGAATAAATTCTTTTTTTTTTTATTATGATATTTCGCACTCACCTTATCTGATCTTCATAAGCCAGGGAGATTCTTATGTTGCTTTAAAGTTCACAAGTCCTGGTTATATGCTCCAAGTTCAACTGTGGACAATCTAAACTCACGTTTCCCCAATTTATCCAGAAGTTCAGCACGTAGTTTAATTGTCATGTCTCTAAAGTCTATAATTAGTTAGAAGTTCAGCATTTCCAGGCTCTGTTACTAATCCAGTATGTACTTTCAGTATGGCATCTTCCACGTCCATCATCATATATGACAATTTACATTCCTGCAGTCACAGTTCTGCAGTGATATATTTTGTTTGCATAAATGGAACAATTGGGTGCATCAGACACTAGCCATTTTTTTTAAATTTTTTTATGCAAGTATGTACAATTTGAGATAGTGCCTCTGCTATGCGGTTCTGGATGTTTTCTTTTCCTGACCCTGATCAGGTTACTAAGAGATGGGAGAAGCAGAATTCAGGACTTTGCTGATATACCAGAAATCCAGCTTTTATCCTAATTCCTTAGCACCTTCTCTCTGTCTAGGAAGTGAATTCATTTCTAGCTTGGAGGTTGCTACCAATTAACTACCTCGTATTGCTGTAAACTGCCTGCATCCTTAAAAATCTGATTACTTGTTTGAATTCCTAATCATTATTTTTAGCAGTGCTTGCTTAAGTAAGTGTAAAAAATTAACAAAATATTATATAATGAAAACTAATTTGTACTCAAAAATGTGCATACTAATTGAACAAAGCAAGCTAGTCCACTGTAAGTCAAACATTAGTTACAAGTCCAACTGCTTAGTATGGTTGTAAGTACTATAAACAAAAGCTAAGAATACCATATCCTGTGTTCTGCGGGGAAATGAAATAAATATAAAAATATGGCAGAAGACAAACCCCAGGATTTAATAAAATCTGTGTAGGCTCTGTGTAGAGCCTACATGGAATGCACCCGTGTACACGGCCACAATCCCCCCTTCCTTCAACTCGCTATGCATATTAATCATGGCATGCTGCCAAGGGAGAGCATAGTAACAGGGATATTGAATCTGTGTAGGCAGAAGTGTAGAGGCTGGTCAGATGTTATGTACATGGTGAGTCTCCCTATAATGTTCCATACTACTGATGAAATGTGCTGTGTATTAATAGTTGGTGTATTGAATGCATAAAGTGCTATTTTTTTTTTTTATATTTTATTTTTTTATATTTTTTTTAATGGCCATTTGCATAGTGTGGAGCATGGGTCTATATTTCAACGTCGAACTCATAGGAGTCCGAACGTTGTAATATGGAACCCATATGTTCGAAATGTGAAAATAGCGAAGCTGGGGAACACCAATTTTTTCCCCAGGGAAATAAATTGGTAGGCCTTTTTTGTGGCTTTGCTATTTCCTCCACTGTGGTGCGATCTCGGAGTTGTTATATTTATGTAGGGGGGTGTGCGGGCAAAGCCCCCCCACATTAGTATAAGTTTAAAGTCTACGTTTTTTTTTTTGTTTGTTTTTGTACCAGAACAGCGATTTTATTTTTCCCTGGGAAAAATAAATCACTGTTCTATGCTTTCGTACATTTTGCATTTCAAACTTCCTGGTTCGATATTACATTGTTCCAACTCTTATGAGTTTGACGATGTAATATAGATCCGTGGAGCACAGCTATGCCAAGCTGCTCCTACAAATAGACTGCCGACACCTGCCAGAGAGCTAAAAATAGAAAACGGATGTAATTAATTATTATAACTGTTTTTTTTTTTTTTTTATTTTTTATTTTTTAATGTCTGTTTGCATGGCACATAGCAGAGCACAGCAATGCCAAGCTGCACTTACGCATACACAGCAGACACCTGCCAGACATCTAAAAATAGAAACCGGATGTAATTAATTATTTATTTCTGGCTTTGTTCATGCCTGTTTAAGCCCATTTGCATGGTGCTCCATGATTGCTTAGTATTGTCTGTGAAGGTTTACTACTTTATATACTATCCAAGTAACTAAATGGGTAGGATGGTGATCTAAAGTTTCATAGATCCTGGGTTCAAGTCCCTAACACAACTATCATTTGTTGAATGCAACGTAAAATGTCTTTCAAATTAAAATCAATAGTTTTACATTTGGGAGAGCTGTGGAGTGCTAAGCACTGCTTAAATGTGGTTAATGGCTAATATTGTTAGTTCATTGCTAAGCTTCACTAAAACTACATTTCTGTGAGTGTTTGCACTGCTCAGCTTCGCTCAGCTGGTTTGCTGAATGCTAAGCACTGCAGCATTTTTTCAAATGTTGTTAAATGATGTGTAAGGGTAGGAAAACAGCCTTTTTAAGGCCAATAGGCAGGCATTCTGCAGCATTTGTTAGAGTCTGTTTAACAGCTGATATGCCAGGCAGTGTTGGAAAGGGTGCACTCTTTTGGGTGCAGAGATGGGATGTGCAGGAGTCCAAGGTATTGGTGGGTTCCTCATATGCAATTATGAACCTAGGCTGCTGCAGGGAGATTACCAGGGCTCAGAGTGTAATGCTGAGGCCTGGAATCAGTTGGCCAGGGATCTTACCAGTGCTACTGATATCACCCACACTGGTTAGCAATGTCATCCCCAGTATGATGACCTGAAGTGGAGAAAGAGGGGAACATTACACATCTGGGTCCAAGAGGCTAGGGCTGGGCATGCTCCACAAACATGTAAGTACTTTTTCCACTGTTTTACCAAAATGCAAGCTGAATGTGTGCATAACTGGTGTGCATAATAGTATGCCTCTCTCCCAACAACTGCAGCTGAGACGACTTGCAATATTCAGTCCCATGCTGGGCGCCTGGCCAGGTTGCGCTGTGAGTGTGGTAAGTACGGATATATTATGCTACCTGTAGTGCAATAAGCAATAAAGAATAAAAAATGTACTGCAATAAAGAATAAGCAATAAAAATTGTAGTGCAATAAATGGGCAATTAGAACTGTAGTGCAATAAATGAGCAATAACAACTGTATTGCAATGAACAATAGGCAATACCAATAACACTAAGCAAAAAGGTGTAAAGCAGGATTGTGGTGTCATAATTGCACTAGACCTGTATGCATTGTATGCCTATGGTAGGGTTGCTGCAGTCAAATGCACAACTGTAATAGTTGTAGAATGCAAAACTAATAGCCTGAAATATATATTGATCAACTAATAGTATGGTACAAAGTTGTCTCCAGGCCAATTGCAGTCACATAATGCTCACACTTTCTTCCATTCCAGAAACAAAAGGTATATGGCTAAGGTAGCCCGCTTTATGAGCAGATAGTGTGTGTAGATTTCACAGTGCATTATCAGCAATAACAATAAAGTGTTAAGCAGCATTGTGGGTTCCTGAATAAATCTGTCTTAATATTTGCAATAGGGCTGTAGTCATTGCATGTCCATTTTAAGTTGCTGCAGTCAATTGTTACATTATTTGCAGATGTCCACTGCAGTCACAGCTATTGGGTTTTACTCCCATGCCTGCCAACTAAAGCATGATGCCTGTCTAGTTTACTTAATGTACAAAGACATGCCGCTCAATTGTCATGATTTTTGTATTGTAATGACAGCTGGCTAATCTGTCTGTTCCATGATTACCACATAAATGATTATCTGGAATACTATATATTTTCAATTCCAGTTATATAACACCTTGGTAGTTATGTAAGTCCACATTATCAGCAACTGTGTACTTGTGTGCCTGCATTTTACTGCTTGGCCCATACTGTCCCATGCTAACAGCTTGAAAGGGACATATGTGCTACATCAGCTATAGAAGAATTGTAGTCACTGTACTCATAACTGACACTGCACACCTGTATAAGCCTGTAGTTGTACTCTGTATAGCAATAGTAACTGTGAGGTAACTAATGCTATGTTTTTCTCTCTCTTCCCACTCCTTATCTTCTTTAATTTATTATTGTTATTTATTATCATGATTTAATATTAAAATATTTTGTTATACTAACTGTTTTACTGGCCTTATGGTGTAATTCATACTGGTTTGCTGCTAACATACTTACTGTTATGTTACTTAATGTTGTGTTACACATTATATACCTTAATATGTATTTGGATTAATAAATATTATGTTCCATTCTGTTAATACTAACATTGGTTTGGTTAATACTAACTTTATCTTATTGTTATAACTACTTTAGTAAAGTACATCAAGGTTGGCCAGTGCCTCGTGATCTGCCTACCTTGCCTCCTCCGGCCATGGCACTGGGTCCCAGCACATCTGAAATCCAGCCTGGTTGTGCCTTCTCTGCTGCCCCTGCACTACATGTGGCATAAGATAATACCACCTCATGGGACAGGGATGGGACCCCTCTGTGAGCAGTGGTGGAGGGGGAGTTGTCACCCATGATGAACTGCTGGGTTTGGTGGGCAGGATCATGGGTGAGGGTGTGAGTCATGCTGCTATCTTCTGGAGGCACATTGGACTGAGATTCCACAACACCCTCCCCATCCAAGGTGTTTACTCCCTTCTTGTATCACACACCACCCCTGTCTGTTGTCTTGTTTGTCTGCAAAAGCTTCCACACCTATCCAGCTTACCTCCCCCACATGTACTGTCCCTTCCCCAACATTCCACTCTCACCTTAAAAAAAAAAAAAAGGTCACCTGTCCCAAAAAAAAAAACATATCGTCCCCTACAAAGCTCTCCATTTCACACACATGTCCACTGGACACACATAATTTGGTCCAATCGGTTTAACACAATTATGTTGTCCTCATCCTTCTCTCTGGGGGTTAGAGTCCAAAGTCATCTACAAATTCTGTCAAGCTGCACAGTTGTTGCTGTACAAGAAATGGAAAGCTATGGTTCTTTCCTACACCCTTCCTGCACATACCTACCTGGCTTTCACTATGTTATTCCCCCAATTTGCACCCCATTTCATCACTTTCCTATCTCCACATTTTTCTTTATATATTTTTAGTGCAACACGTCACACCATGCAGCTTCGCTAAGCACAGCTAAAATGCCCTATATTGAGAGATATTTAAATAATAAACATGGGCAAAATAAACATGTGTCCCCTACTTTGAACTCAAGATCATCACACCTGTATGGTCCTGCATTAACCTGCCATGCCACACAGCTGTTAATTAAAACAGCTGGATTAAGCATAACATAGTAATTGCAGGTTATAGTCATCAAGCATGTTTCAGCGGAGCTGTGCATCATGCCACATTGTGCAAACAAGCTTAAAGAGTAATGCACAAATTGGGATTGCACCTTGGAGTCTGGTGCAAGGGTACACTACTAGGAAGTGAAACACACAAGACTAGATGTAAGTGAGGTCTCTAATTGCAGGTAAATGGCATCTTTTATCAACAACATTTACAAGTACACGAATCCAACAACAACAGATAGAAGGCAGATGAACGAAAACAACAAGACCAGTAAAACCAAACAGATTTATTTAGCTCTCTTGCTTAAAACCAAACAGATATGTTTTGCTCTCTCTCTAGCACCTTGGCCTCAGTAAGCCTTGAAGGCTTACTGAGGCCGAGGCGCTAGAGAGAGAGCAAAACATATCTGTTTGGTTTTAGGCTTACTGAGGCCGAGGTGCTAGAGAGAGAGCAAAACATATCTGTTTGGTTTTAAGCAAGAGAGCTAAATAAATCTGTTTGGTTTTAACATTTACAAGTAGACCTGCTAAGGCATTACTGGCAAAATACATGTACAACAGGGATCTTGGTGCAGAAATACATCCATATCAAGCCATGCACATAATGATGACTGTAAAAATGTATGTCACAGCCTGTATGTGTGTACTTATATCTTGCAAATACATATGTTGTAACAGTGACTCAGTAGCACGGTCTGTTAAATGCCTTCCAGACAATACATTTTGCCACACACAGTCCTGGGTTCAAATGCAGTAGTGTGTAGCATTTAAATAACATTATTGTGAAGCCACCAATTAATAACATTCATTCTTTATCCTCACAATGCACTACAAATGAAATGTCTGCTTGTCACTGATGGAAGTCACAGGCCTGCAGATAGGAACACACTTCACATATCCCTATAGCAAAACTAGAAGTGCATAACGTGTCACGTCATGCATTAATATGCATTCACAGAGGATTTTAACTCAGTAATACAAATGAGGCCCACTACTATCAGAGTGCAGTACACAGTTCTTTCAAACTCATAGTGCAGATTAGCACAGCTGCACAACTAACATATACATATGAAGCTCCTGCTTGTAACAAGGACTGCCAGCATACACATTCCAAATGAGTAACAGACTGTAAGACATGGCCTGACAGTTGCCCAAATGGTGAACATAACATTATATTTATCCCCTATGTTGCTCAAGGACACAACACACATGTAGCTTAGTACTCTGTTAATGATACTTTCGCCTAACATACTTACCTTAAACACATGCCTTAATTGGAGTAGAATGGCTACCCTTACTCTGGCTCTGCCTCTACTACAAGGCTGACACAGCTGACACAGTTACTCCTAGAAGTTGTTGTCCTCCACACTGTTCACACTCTCTGCCTAGGCCTATTGCCTGTAGTAGCAGTTGCAGCCTGTACCACACACATCTTTATATAACAGTAGCTTCTTCAGACCTACCCTCTGTGATGATGTAGTCTCCTTACCCCAGTAATGTCCAGCACAACATATCAGAAAGGGCTTGTAATCTACATAGAGGCCTTATATCTTGTACAGTGGTTGCATGTCATTGGCCGATGATAGTGCAAATCAGCTGTGTTGCCTGCAGTAAGCATTTCATAACCACAGATTGTTTAAGAAGCAATCACCTCAGAAGCATATTAAAAGGCAAACATGCTGGCTATGGGGAATCATTTTGTATGAGACTTTCTGCACATAGAACATGCATTTGCAAAAACTTAAATATCACCACATATCAACAGAGAAGTTTTGCACTCCATCAGGTATGTAACCTTTTTGTTTACAACAGGATGCAGATGTGTGAGTATACTTACAGGGAATAGGTGTTACAGTATTGAGCCTTTCTTAGAACTGTGATAATAACATGTCATTGATATCCAGATTTCTTATACCTACAGAGGACATACAATATATCAAGGGTGGAATGCTTTTTGTCAATGTGGCACACTTGCCTCTTTGGACTGTTAATTGGGTAATTTGTTTAAATCAGTTTGCTCATTTTCTATTGTTATAAAAAATTGCACTTTATTCATCTGTTTTTACTGTAATTGTGTTTCTTCCCATTTTTATTTCCTTATTTTGCTTGTGCTTCTTCTTAAAAGTACTCAATTGTATTATTCTGCTGCAGTTATTACTGCTTGGTAGTAGCCTGATTAAATTGTAACTGTTATTCTAAGCCTTTTGGTTGAAGCACTTGGGCTTAAGACCAGTTGTTTGTGGACTGCATTGCTGTGGCAAGACAGATAGCTTATATCCTTCTAACTTGGGAATTGCTGATTGAAGGTTCAGTGTCTGATATTCTAAAAGTGCATTAGTTTTGGTTTAAGCACTTGGGCTTCAGGCCAGTTATTTTACACTAAGAAGGTTTGTGGTCTGCACTCTTGTGGGAGGAGAGGCTAGATTCTGCCCTTCTGAGCTGGGAATTTCTGGTTAAAGGCTTATTGTACCTGCTTATTTGATCTGTTTCTTTCTGAAATTTGTGCACCTTGTTTGTTGTAGCCCAGAAGTTAGTAGTTTATTGGCCATTTTGGGCTAATTTCTATCTCTTTCATTTCCCTGCTATAAAAACTGCATCTGCACGGTTTTGCACGCCCAGCAGCGCCGGTTAGGTAGGGTTAAACTTTTCCCGGCTCCACAAAGTCTACTCTTCAATTTTTCCGTTGGAACTAGACAAACTTTGAACTTAATTATTCAAACCATTAATTTCACAGCCCAGCACTTGCTCAAAACTCATAGCAAGCACTAATTAACCCTAGCACTAGACCCCCTATACAGTCCAGAAGGACAAGGTTCGCTATTCGCCCCTAACAACCAATCAGTAAAACAGCTCACTTTACCTATTCAGGCATGTCCAAAGGGCAGTTTCAGGTGTATTCTTCAGTCCAACTGGCGAATCTGGGCATTTTGAGGCAATGTTAAAACTGTCTCTTGTACACAGACAACCATCTCCTCCTACCACCAAACACTAATATATGCGAGAGATGCAATTATACAGCCAAACTGGAGGAAAAGCTCTCTCAGCCCAAGACTGGAACTGACAGTCAAGAGGAGAAGGAAAATACTTGCAACACACCACCAGTCTCACATAGACCTATTAAACCAACACCGGCAAATAACGCACATAAATACACAAAAACATATTCGGAGGCTCTAAATAAAAATCTGCAAAAGCAACAGAGACCTCCAAAGCAGACAACCAAGCAACCTCCACACCCCATCACAAACCATGAAACACATACTTCACATAATCAGTGTGCCATACAATCACAGCCCTTAAGACAAAATAACATACCCAACACACAAGTAATAGGCGACTCTATAGTCAGGCTCACTGATGCCCCACTAACTAGGCTGAACAAGGAGAAGGTCACAGTTAGCTGCCTGTCGGGCTCCAGGATCTGCCACATAACACAAGCACTCAGGTCACTCCAGAACAAGTACAAATACAACTCTGTCATTGTCCATGTTGGTGTGAATGACCTGAGGCATACCTCCCTGGACTACATGAAAAGAGACATGGAAGAGCTCTCTGATCACATAGCCCAGGCCGGTATGACCCTGATCCTGAGTAGCATCCTGCCCTCACCAAGAATGATGCCACAGTATAAAGAAAAAATTATCAATTTCAACAATTGGCTAAGTTTCTGGTGTCATTCAAAGGGGATACAGTATCTGTCCACCCGGGATGACATGCTCGACAAGCCAAGTTTTCTCAAAAAAAGGCTTGCACCTGTCACCCTTAGGCTTTGGAATACTGGCCAGGGTTTTCCCACCCCATAGTGCCTTTTTTAGGCAAGGCTCAAAAGACAAACCCACCACCATAAATAGTACAAGTAACGAAAAACTGAGGATAATGCTACTTAATGCCAGAAATCTAAACCTCAAAATGCATGCACTCGAAGCACTCCTCAGTATGGAGAACATCAATATTTGTGCAGTAACAGAAACCTGGTTTAAGGCTCCAGAGAGCACCCCAGCACTACCAGGCTGTAACTCATACCATACTTTTCGGCCACAGAACCCGGACTGAAACACAAAAGGTGGGGTGTATCCATATTCATCAAGGATACCCACACCTCCAGGTCAGTGGCACAGCACAATGCCTCAGAGATCATCCATGGGCAAAACTGCAATTCAAATTGTAGTTTGCTACAGATCACCCAACATGACCCAGGACCCCCATTCCACATTTCTGGAGACACTGGAAAATATGAAGGTCCTACCAAATGCCCTAATATTGGGTGATTTCAATTACCCAAACATTAACTGGGAGAACTACTCAAGTACTAACTCCCTTGCCCAATGCTTCCTAGAATTTATAAACTCGAACACCCTGGATCAACTGGTCAACACCCCCACCAGAGGTGACAACATATTGGACCTGGTCATCACCAACATGGGCGACTGGTGTTCTACACCGGAGGTCAACCCCTCGCTGGTTAGATCAGACCATAGACTAATCATTCTGGATATCCACATTCCACCCCATCCCCAATCAAGGAAACCACCATGAAAAACTTTTCAAAAGCAAACTTCACATTACTTAAGACCCAGTTGGAAAGGTTCACTGCCCCCGTGCTAAAGGACAATGCTGTCCAAGCTGCTGAATCCCTTACATCTATGAGTACCTGCAAGAATGTATGGATCATGCTATCCCAAGCAAAACCAAGAATCACTCCTCCAAGAAAAGAAAACCAGTTTGGTAGACCCCTGTCATAAATAAGCTATACAATAGGAGGAAACTAGTACAGAAAAGAGTAAAATCTCAAGAAGGAAAGACATCCCTGATCAGTATGCGCAAGAAACTATGATCCCTCATAAAATCACCCAAGGCTAGCTTTGAAAGAAAAATTGCCAAGGACTCCAAAGATAACCACAAAGCATTCTTTAGCTATGTCAAGAACCTAAGTGGAAACTCTCAGATCTGCTGTGAGTTAGTGCAGATTGGCACAGAATGCACTGAACCAACTGATATTGCCAACATTCTGGCAGACAGGTTTAGTGCAAACTTCACCCCCCTCTCACCCCCTAAAAGGCCCATAACCATGCCAGAAGAATGTAGAGCCCCGCCAATCACTGACACACAGGTTAAAACAGCCCTATCCAAAGCCAAAAACACAGCTTTAATGGAACCGAACGGTGTCCCAGGCTGTGTCTTACATGAGCTCCAAAATGAACTAATCCCGCACCTAAACACACTGTTCAAACTCAGCCTCTCTACAGACTACGTACCCATAGAATGGTGCACAGCAACAGTTATCCCACTCCACAAAGGTGGAGCCACAATGGACCCCAGGAACTATTGTCCTATAAGCCTGATTAGCCTGGTCTGCAAGGCTATGGAGTGCATCATCATGGAACTCATTAACAGAGACATTGTGAACCTCCATACATTGGACCCTACCCATTTTGGCTTTGTTAAGGGCAGATCATGCCTCCTAAACCTGATGGACTTCTTTGAGACAGTTGCCAAGGCTTTAGATGAGGGAAAGGAGGTCCACACAGCCTAACTAGACCTCACAAAGGCTTTCAACACCATTCCCCATTCTGGTATTATAGACAAGCTCACCAGCCTGAACATAAACCCCTACATCACAAGATGGGTTGCCAATTGGTTCACGGATAGAATCCACATGGTGAGAGTTGTAGGCTCTAAGTCTGACTCTAAACCGGTTACAAGTGGCATCTCCCAGTCTCAGTCCTGGGACCCCTCCTTTTCGGTATATAATTCTCAGAGGTACAGGCAAGCAAAGGAGGACTATGGCTGAACAAGTTTGCAGAATACTGCAAACTGGGGGCCATAATTGACTCTCCAGCTGATACAGACATCCTCCAGAAGGGTCTCACTGAGACAGATACCTGGCGTCAAAATCATGGCCTCAAGTCAAATGCCAAAAAGTGCATAGTCATCCCCTTTAGAAAAAACAAAGTACCCGCGAACTACCACATACGTGTAGTCCCCTAAATACAGAAAATGTAATAAGGGATCTGGGGACCCAAGTAGACAGTAATCTCTTCTTTGATAATAATATTGCCAAGGTGGTTAGAAAATCCTTCTATGTGACCCTCCTAATCACAAAAGGGTTTGCATCTAGAACAAAAGAAATTATTGTGCCCCTCTACTCATCACTCATTAGACCCATCATAAAGTACAATGCCCCATTTGGGATGTACCTTACAAGACACCTGCAACAGCTGGAAAGACCACAGAAGTACCTCACCAAGAGGATCACTGGCCTCAAACAGATGCCCTATGCAACCTGACTGAAGAAACTCCAGCTGTATTCGGTTGCACAGGTGATCTCTGCCTGATATACAAGGCCATGTCCAACCCAGAATTGATGGACATGCTCAACCTAAAAAAAAAACAAATCCCCAAGAGCCACACACTCTAGGGATCTAAACCTCACCACAATGATAAATAGGATGTGCTGGAAGGATAGATTCCTTTTCCAGAGACTCCCCATGCTTTGGAACAGGATTCCAATCTACATTATGCAGAGCCCCTCACTAACACTCTTCAAGAGAAACCTTGACGAGTGGATGGGAAACAGAAAATTTACCCTGGGGATCACTGCAGTGGCTCTGCTGGACAGAGGCACAGGGAACTAATGGCTCTGCTGGACAGAGGCACAGGGAACTCATCTAAGGGGGCGGCGAAAGCCAACACATTCTGGCTAGGCTTATAGATGGCCTCGGGCAGATAGCCTAGTACTTACCTATGAACCTAATAGTGGTTGTAATAGCACACTGCTATTTGTTTGTCATTGTTGTTTGGACATATTATCAGGGGAGTTTACCCTTACAGGACACACTACAATAGACTCCAGTAGTGGGTGTATGATCATACAGCAGTATCTGTCATGACACACATGGGAATAGCTGACTATCGCTAGTATCTTAGTTATACCCACACACGTAGTATGTTTGCACACTGTGAAATATGACAAGTGTAATCAAGCAGTGGATATTGACAGCCATTCTGTTCTTGCTGCATCTCTACATAGTGTACTTCAAAGTATGTGATCCTGACATATGTTCCCATTTCTGTTGTCTTTCAGGACACATGTACCCAAGATGCTGTGCACCGTTCAAGGATGCAGAGAATGCGATTATACTTGAAAGCCTCCGGCAACACCATGAGTTCCTACTGTCCAGGGGAAGGCAAAGCAGAAAACAGTGGGTAGCATTGTGGGCTAACCTTGTCCATGATGTGAATGCTACCGGCCATCAGAACATGACATATGAGCAGGTTTGACACTGCGAGACTGACATGATCAATCCTGCATGCAGAAGAGCAGCAGATGTAGCCAGATACCATGGCATCACCAATGGATGACCTGCAGCAGAACAATGACTCTCAGCCACTGAGGTTTTCCTGGTGAACCTGGGCATACATGACAGTTCCCAGGCATCTATCACACCGTACATTGTAGATGTGTGTGCCACAGTTTCCATGGCAGAGGAGCATGCAGGTAAGCTTAGTCTGATCACCATTGCAATACTGTAGTATTCGGTGTGTCAGGGTATACAGACTCTTATGTGGGTGTCACGTCTGTGTTCTAGGGGGGGTTTAACTGCAGATGGACTCTCCTGCTCAGATGTTGACCGATATAATAATTAACATAGTAGCTACTATAAATGTGAGATATATGGACAAATTACCTTGTTGTGATGCAACATGCGGTGGTACTGACATTACCTCTCCTTCTACATTTCACAAATCTGGCAGGTATAGGACAAGGCCCTGGTCCTGCTCCTGGTAAGTGTGACAATGTGTTGTTATAGATGTAGGTTTATAGCAATGCAATACCTAAAGTGTCATCCCAGCCCTGCTGCCTCAAGTGCTGTACTGTTGGCATGATTGCCAACTGCACAGATATTTAATGACTGTACACATGTTACAGTCATACATATGCCTTGTTGGTGTCACCACACTGATAAATGCAACAGTATTGACAGGACATTGCAGATTGCCATATGTGTCAACTGTACAGAGTCTTAACAAATGTCAGCAGTGTACCTCATTGTTGTTGATGAGATTGTTGTCTAAAGAGTTTTTATTTAAAAGTAACTACAGTTGTTTGTGGGAATAATAATGTCCTCTTGTCCTACTATATGAGTTTGGGGTTTTAACAGGTCTTTAATAGTGCCAATAGTGTATAGAGCTGTATATTTATTGCAACATAGTACTGTAGAACATAACAGTGTAGGTATTAATGTATTGCTTTTTCCTCTCTTATCACAGGTGACCAGGGGGGTTGGTCTATGTCCCCTACACAACTTGATGTCAGTGTCTTTTCAGACTCTGATGATGATGGTGGCCACAATGAGGCACAGGTGGGGGTTTTAGAGGCTGAATATATCCCAGAGGTTGACATCACTCTTCTGCCCTCATTATCACCACACACAGTCAGTATGCCTACACATATCCAGTCCCCAGGGGCCACAGATACTGGACAGTCAGAGGGTGGGGACATTGAACAGGAAAGTGTGGCAACTATGGCTCCAGTGAATGTAGACACTGGTCATAGCCAGAGAACCGATGAGGTTCCACACAGGCAGATTGATAGGGGTGCTTATAGGAGGTCTGCTGTCCTTCCACCACCTGTTGCACGTGTCACATCATGGTTCACAGTTCACTTGGTGTATGCTTCAGGCTGTTGGTGAGGAACAGGTACATTCTGAAAGGAACTCTACATGTATGCCCAGGGTTATGGATGCAGCACAGTCTGACATCCCTGACTGCCTCCACTGCATTGGTGACACCTTGGATCAGTTCACTAAGGCAGTTGACAGAAGGTGGGTTGAGACAGTGTCGATCTTGGAACATGCAGTGTCTGTGCTGGAACCTGTGGTTGAAGTTGAGCATTGGCCTAGTGGATGTAGGTCAGCAACCCTATCTGCTGAGAGTCCATGTGGCCATGCATAATCACTCTCCTGTAGTGGCAGTACATCCAGAGCTACAGAAGGGAGTGTGCTGTCCACACCAAGATGTGCAGGCCATGGGCTCATGGCCCTGGGCATTCCCTAGGAGGATACAGTCCCAGCAGACAGCAGTCACTGTCAAGTACTAGCACCGCTTCTGACATTGGGCACGGAGGTGCCAGTGCAACTCGTGGGAAAGCCAGTTCCCGTGTTCAGGCCCAGAGATGGTGAACTATTAGCTCTACTATGCATGGTTCAAAGCTGCCCAACATACACACATGTAGGGCTAGCACTGAGCTTGACTGTGAACATGCATACACTTACACACCACTGTCAAATGCAGATCACCTACAGACAAACACAGCACAATTCCATGGTCTAGCTTGCCTGCTTCCCTTCCTGACTCACACACATGCTGTCAACCTTTTGGGTCAGCCAAGGCTTCCTGCACCCCCAAACAACACCCTGTGCAAGTGACAATACCAGCGCCGCATCCCTATCATCCTCATCATCGATGCAGGGAAATGAAGCTATGTGTCTGATGCACAGGGTGACTATATAAATTAAGATGTACATGTGCAATGCACTGTTAAGCCATGCCACTTGTAGTGGCTACTGACAGATACTGTATGCTAACATTTGTACAGAGTAAGCCACATAATGTTGTGTACCTTATGTTGTATGGTGTTGTAAGGGTTGTATACTTACACAAAGAAAGATGTGTCAAGGACCTGTTTATGTTTCTGTTTAAGGATTCTGTTGGGGACACCTATAGACATACAGCAGCAAGACAGCCATAGACATCACAGCACAGTATAGAATGTTAGCACAGAAGAAATATGTCCTCCTTAAGGTACAGCACTTTAGGTATATGTCCATATGTGTGTGAAACAGGCTAAGAAGGACAATTATCTCATTCAGTGTACTCACGCATCCCTAATCTGTGAAAAGATCTGATACCCTTGATAAGCACCACCAGGGTTTTCAGAACTAACACATCTACAAGCTGTGATGCTGGGATGACCCATCTACAAACAGCCTGTGTCCCATACAGACATTTGTCTGACAACAGCTATGAATGTCTTGTTCCGCATCCTGTGGTGTAACCTGAGCATGATGTGTCACAGCAGATGTAGGCTTCACATGCATGGGGGGCCTGTTACATATAGAGTGTACTGTCTGTGTGACATACTTGTTTCTCCAATATGTAGCATTTATACCACAGTGACAGTGTAAGTTAGGTAAGACATGTGTTAGTCCTGTCATGGATGGGCAGGAGGTACACAGTGGGATCTGCTACCTCCCTGTATGGCAGCCATACATATACCCTACAAAACATTTATGAGACAGACTACACATGTACGGTCTTGACACGGACTCCATAGGACATGTGGGATGGTTTACATAGCTTCACTGCACCTACCCCTGATGGGATGGCAAGTATGCAGAGCTGTACACTCATGCATTATGAAAGCAGCATTACAACTGCATGAACTCAACTGTACCTGATAGGAGGAACACATGCTTCTCATGGCACAGCACGCCTGCCTAGTGGACAACTGCCATTATCACAGTGGTGCTTTGAAGTCTTTTTCTTTTGCTGTTGTCTTTTTGTCTTCGGCACCTTCAGCAGAGACTGGAAGTAGTTTTCTCCTAGAATTTATTCCTGTATTGTACTTCCATTCAACGCAGATGGCTGAAATGACCAACAAAGAAAGTATGAAGAACTGTTCTTTTACTATTTTAGCAGGTGAATTGGCAAACCTGCTTATGCAGATGAATCTGGGAACTGAAGAAGTTAATTCCTCAGCAACACCAGCAGTTGATGCTGATTTTCTAACTATCTTTCGTGAAGTTGAGAACGCAGCTTTTAGACTTAAATGTTTGCAATGGCAATGTTTCCATTTGGAAGCCTGCTTACACCATAAACTCGTACCAAGAGGCATGCATGTTAAATGCCTCCCTAACTATGATAATACCTATCCAGACTTGCTTGCCAGATAGTAAGCTATCAGTTTGGAAACTAGCCAGAAGTACATGCGTTTACTAGTGGAATATTTTAAACCTGACGAAGAAAGTATAGCAACATTAATTGCCGCCAAGCAAGTTATCTTAGAAGATATGGATCTACAGGACATTCATCTGCAAAAATTAGAGCTTTTACAAACTAGTTTGTTAAATTATGACAACAAGCTCAAACAGATCAAAACCAAAAAGATGTCACGTGATTTCAAAGATTTCAAAAATGGCCATATCTTTGAATAGCCTAGAGAGTCTAATGAAGAGGTTTCGATAGGTACTAGAGGTCGGAATAGGTCCAGGAGAGAAACTTACATGCATAGGGATTATACCAACAAACATGCAGAAGGACAAGGTCAAGTTGAAACATTAAATTACACCCCTCAGATGCAGAATAATACTACAATAAGCAGACAATCTGCTACTATTGATTTAATCAATGTTCACACTGATGATCTAACTTCTACTGATATCAGTGAAGCTGGTACTAGTAGGATGACTATGGGGCTTGGACCCCAGTCATCTGAATCAAATGACCATCCTGCTATGGGAACCAGACCTAAAGAAGGAACATTTGCTACTGCCAACTGGCCTCTACCGGTTTTTGTGAAGCATTCCTTCCAAAGAAATCCACGGACACAGAGTCAAGAACGCAAATGCAAAAAGGTGACAACCTGAAAGTGCATAATATGAGGTTAGTAGTGAATCTATCAAATTTCATCTTGAATGAACAACAACTATCAATATTAGGACATGGTTTGAGTTTTATTCCTGCTTTACCGTCAGACCTTAATGAGTTTATGACAGATATTAGACTCTTTTGCAGGAACATCTCGCCGAAATGCATTTATAGCCATAATAATGAACAAGCAGCACATCTTCCCAGGAAACTTAGTAACTTTGTACCAGCAAATTCTTCAGCCACTGAACTCTTCCTGAAGTTATGTGAGGAAGAAGTCAGGAAAATAAGAATCCCATACTAATCATGGAAACTTTCATAATATTACTTTTAAAGAAGTAAACAACTAAGATCTATGGGCAATCTAGTGATCAAACTAGCCGATAAAGGTGGCTGCATAGTTGTTATAGATTCTGGTTGGTATAAAGCTAAAATGAAGACTATGCTAGAAGATGGGCATACATATACTAAATTGGACAAACGTCAAGTGGATATTAAGATCAAAGCTGTACAGCAAGAGTTCTATGATATGCTCATGGAGCAATGCTTAGGTCAAGAACTTTGTGATTATGTTGTTTGCCTAGTCAAGAACTTTGTGATTATGTTGTTTGCCTGAATCCTAAGATTCACAAAGATCTAAAGGACCCTCCATTGTGTCCGATCGTATCAGGGAGAGACTGGATTACTGAATCGTTATCCATCTATATCAAAGATGAACTAAAAAAGGTCCTTTGCAGTGTTGATAACATTTTAAAAGACACTGGTAGTTTCCTAAGGGACCTATACACTAAGACCAGTGGAATGACCAACTTTGAAAATGTCATATTGGTAACTATGGATATAACTAGTCTCTTCACTGTAATACCCAATGATTATGGTATACATGCCGTGAAAACTATTTTGTTATGGAACAACGTCAATCCGAACTTGATATGTACTTTGTTAGAAATGGTCCTGGAAAACAACATTTTTGTGTATGGAGAGGAATTTTATCTGCAGACATGGGGAGTAGCCATGGGCACCCCGTGTGCAAATAGTTATTCGAATCTGGTCCTCGCGCAATGGAGAAGTTCTGAAATATTAAGTGGTATTAATCCATGGAATGGTCATCTTCTTAATTCTGGCCATTTTGTGGATGATATTTTTATCCTGTGGAAAGGGGATAATGATGAACTAACTTCCTTTGTTGAATATATCAACCAAAATACTGATTTTTTGGAATTTAAGGTTAAGTCTTCAAAAGTAGAAGTAGAATTTTTGGATGTGAAAATCCATCTATATCCTATACAGGGATTAAGTACAAATATTTACAGAAAACCCACATGGAACAATCATTATTTACACAGACAAAGCATGCATCCAAAACACATTTTTAACAGTATTTATGAGAATCAAGTGCTACGTGCTTCAAGACTCTGCACTGAGAGAGAAGATTTTGATATGGAACAGTTAAACCTTTGTGAGTGTTTGAGAGACAGAGTCTACAGGGATGGTCATTTGACATTGAGGAATAACCCTGAAGAGCTCAGGAGGTATAAAGGAAGACCTTATTTTTCATCTGAAACTAACACTCCCCATACATCTGCCTCTATGATTAAAGCCAATGAGATGCAACTTAAGTGCATGCTAACTTACAGTAATGACAGCTCGCAGATCTGTGAAGTAATCAGGAGATTCTGTCCGGTTTTGACCACAGACGGTAAGATCAAAAAAGTAATTGGAGATACTCCTCACTTCCTTTTTAAAAATAAGAAAAATATGAAGAGACTTTTATGTAATAAGGATGGTTTTATCCATAAAAAATGATCAGAGAGAAAGGGCACATTTAAATGTCATAGGTGTAAAGCTTGTCCACACATTGACATCACTAATTCCTTTATCCATCCTATTACACGAAAGGTTTATTCTTTGAATTGCTATGCTGACTGCAACACCAAGCATTTGGTTTATTTAGCAACTTGCTGCCAATGTGAGGTGTTTTACATTGGCAAGACTAATCAAAGATTTAAGGACCGTATTTTGAGACATCTTAGGGATATCTCACATAAACATACAAATAATGCATTGACTGTGCATCATCTTGATAACCCTACACATCATTTTAAGTTTAAAGCGTTGGAAGTAATGGCCGTGACAAACAGAGCAGGTGACATCGTCAATCGAATGGAGTTACGTTAGATAAGCTGGATAGTCAATTTGCAAGCTCACCATCAACCTGGATTAAACTCTGTTGTCCCTTTAAAACCTATATTGAAAGCCAGAAGAAACGCTAAAGGCCATTGATACAGCAAGTCCCCCTATAGAGCCTTTTGAAATTATGCTTCAATGACCATATTATATCCAACAAAAGTCTATTCTATATTTATCTTTGAGAAAGCGAATGAACCAAAATTGTTCCTAAATTTTGTAAATTTTGTATTCTTGTCAGCTATTTTAAAAGGGATTCCCTGATGATTGGCCTATTTTCGATTTATGCAGTCAGTTGCTTTTGTTTATAATTGGTTCACCTAATGATCCTATGAACCAACCATCTATGAGGTATCCTAAGGAATTGAACGGTGATTGGTCGTAACTTTTGTACATTGGATGTACCTTTACTGAACTGAAATGTTTTGTTTTTGCTCTTGATTTTACAAACCCAAGCATTTTTCTTGCTGATCTTATAAGCTATTAGGTTTGTTTTCTGAAGCCATCCCGAAAAATTCTTACATTTTGACTCTTTACAGTGTTTGTGTCACTTGTGTGTGGTAACATGGATCGATTACTAGGGGGCTGAGGTTGTAACCATCAAAAGGAAGTTTTGGCCAAGATGATCATTCATTGGCCATGCGTCTATGGCAGTATGCAGATGACTTAGGTAATCAGCATTTGTATCTGTCCTTTTAGGTTTAACTGTACATAGTTTTGCTTTATAGTCTATGATTTTAAATTTTATCTCTGTCGTCACGCTATGAGTATATGCCTGGTTCTCATGAATGGCTAGTAAATGTTGTTACAGCTTTAACTAGTTACTTTCTACCAGTGGGATAATATGTCTATTGATGAGTCGGTTGGCAATTGGCTTAAGGTTTTTGATACCAGATTGGGTATGAGCCTCATTCAACGATGGTCTTTGGGCCAATAAGGCATATCGAGCAATGAATAAAAATTGGTGCGTGTCTTGGCATTTGTTTGGTTATGGGTTCCTCTGATGAATTGACATCTTTGGAGTATACCTGATTCTATTCATATGTTTCTGAATTTGTTGTTTATATAAGTAGTTTGTACCGATTAGTTGTACTTTAAATATTTATCCCCACCCTGAGCTAAGAAGCGCAATGCTTGTATTCTGCAATATCGTGGCTTTGTGATTACAGCATATAGATTTAATTGTCCCAAAATTTTGTTTTATATTTAAATTTTTTTTTATTTTTGTCGTTATGCCTGTGAGTATATATTTTTGATTTATATGAATGGTTGATAACTGATGCAACAGCAACCAGCCAGTTGTTGTATTTTCCTATCCTACAGGGTAGTATGTCTATTGATGAGTGGCTTGGCAATTGTTTAAGTTTCTGTTACCTGATTGGGTCTGAGCATTACTCAACGATAGCCTTTGAGCCAATAATGTATAGGGCATATCAAGCATTGAGCAAAGATTGGTGCGTGTTTTGTTATTTGATTGGATGTGGGTTTCTCTAATGAATCGTTATCATTGGAGTATACCTGATTTTATTTACATGTTTGAACTTTTTGTCTAAATAAGAAGTTTGTACTGATTAACTGCACTCCAAACATCTATTTCCATCTTGAGTTAAGAAGCGCAATGTCTGTTTTTTGCAGCATCGAGGTTTGTGACTATTGTACATACCTTCAGTATCGCTATTTTGCGATCACTATGCTTATATTTTTTGTTTTTGGTTTAAGTATCGCTATTTTGCGATCATCATATTTTTATGAAAACATTTCCTACTGTCTAGGTTGGTAGCGGTTTTGGTGAGTTGGCGCTGCTAGATGCATCACCTTCTCATGATAGCTAACTCAGATTTATGTTGCTTACAGTATGTGGAATATGTTGTTTTTTAAAAATTTTTAAAAATTTCTTCCCTTGATTAAGCCTTTTACGAAGTGGTTTGTCAGCATTGTACTTCTGTGAAATAATAGTGCATTGGTTAGTTGCGTTGTTTGACAACCAATGATGTATTTATTTTTCTGCCGTTTCATTGGATCTGGTAAGAATGGAGTATTTTCTGATACTCTGTTTGGTTGATTAGTCTCTTTTTCTACCAATAGGGATACAATGTTTTAACGATAATCATTGGTTAGTAATCAACCAGGGTGTAGGAAATGAAAAAATGATTGTCTTAATTTTCTTGTTAAACAGGAAGTAGCAATTAGAAATATGATTTGATGAAGGCTGAATAGCCGAAAGCGCTCATCTATTGTTTTATTGTTTTATTTATTTCTACTGTTTTGTATACACATTTGTATACACGTTTGCTCAATAAATAGTTTGCTCTATTGGATTGTCTGCTTCGGATGTGACAAGCCTAAAGATTTTATTATCACCGTGGTGGTACTTTGAAGTCTTTTTCTTTTGCTGTTAATAATAATGCTGGTGGGAGAGATTTGTCTAGCAGACTTTAACCCACCTTTGAAACAGAACCCTGGCTAATGGCAAGCAGAGCAGCTCAGTGCCCTTCAGCACATGCCATCTGTATGACTGGTTGGGTGACCATAATTTCACCACAAGGCTTCTGCCTGTGTCCCTCTTGGACTGCAGGAATATGTGCAGATCATGTAAATAAGGGTATATAGTTGTTTATAATTGTGATGGCTGTATGGCCATTATACTAGTGAGGTTCAAATGTCCTATAGTTCCATAAGCTGATGTAAATTCATCTAACAGCCACACACAAACATGGCTACATTGAGGATAGCACCACTTCCAAGTACTGCTTACAGGACATGGCAAGGCACACACACAGACTTAAGCCGTGGTACATGCATTAAGTACTGTGATCTGTAGTGTGTAAGATTAAATAGATAGGGGTTCTAATCTTACAGCAACCCACTTGTTGTGTATGTTCATAGGTTCATAGGTTCATAGATTAGTACTAGGCTAACTGCCCTTGCGAGCCATTTTAAGCCTAGCCAATTATCCCCCTGTGGGATTCAAACCCTGTACCTTGTGTTTGTAAGACAAACACCTTAACCATTAGGCCACCCTCCCAACCCTCATTGACTTAAGCCATGACACATGTGACAAGTACCGTGATCTATTGTGTGTGAGAGTAGATAGGTAGGGGTTTTAATCTCGCTGCAGGCCACTTGGTGCATGTGTGTGTGTGTGTGTGTGTGTGTGTGTGTGTGTGTGTGTGTGTGTGTGTGTGTGTGTGTGTGTGTGTGTGTGTGTGTGTGTGTGTATTCCCCTGCCAAACAACTGAGAAACCCTCATTGGCTAACAAACTTCAATGGTTATGCTAGTGCAACTTGGCTGTATGTAGATTACAACACTTACCTGTGTAATGGTAGAAAGTACGTGATGCACACAATACACCTTGTGTTTGATAGCACTTTTAGTTTAGGACGTATCATGCTTGATGACATCAGCAGGCCAAGTTGTGGTCAGGCATTTGGAGGGTCACATCACCTGCTACAATTAAAATTCTGCAAAACCCTACCTCTTTGTAAGCTACTGAGGTGATCATATTTATGCCATATGAACCTACACACACATACCAAGTGGTCTGCATTGAGATTAAAACCCCAATCTATCTAGTGTCATACACTAGAGATCACAATACTTATTACATGCACCACAGCTTAAATTGGATGCTACAAAGACAGCTGGTAGTCTTAAGGTAGATGACAACATCAGACCTTGTAGAAGGGGCAGTTTGGAAGTCAGCAGTAACGTCCGGGGCCAAAATGTGCATAAACATTGCAATTTTATAGCCAATGAGGGTTTCTTAGTTGTTTGGCAGAGAAATACACACACCCACACACACACACACACACACACACCCACACACACCCACACACACACACACACACACACACACACACACACACACACACACACACACACACACACACACACACACACACACACCAAGTTGCTGCAGTGAGATTAGAACCCCTATCTATATAGTCTTACACACTACATTTAATCTTGACTGGGTGACACCAGGGAACATTGTGCATTTTGGGTTTTTTATATATTAAATATCAAAACATGGATCTCA
This sequence comes from Protopterus annectens, assembly GCF_019279795.1. Taxonomy (NCBI): domain Eukaryota; kingdom Metazoa; phylum Chordata; order Ceratodontiformes; family Protopteridae; genus Protopterus; species Protopterus annectens. Next base: position 738,150,977 of record NC_056732.1, read on the forward strand.
AATTGCTACAGGGGTTGGCAGCGGACAAGGAAGATGTTAGAGTTTTTAATAATTTATGAGTAGTACTAATATTGACAAATGGATGTTACTTCTTCTTGTATTGAAGCCTTTAGCTAGTCATCAGCAGCTATGAAGGAATTGAGATCCGGTGTATGGCATCAAAAATTGTTTAAAGGATATTGTACTAATACATTTTGCCCCAGAGGTTTAAGGATACACGGTTACAACCGTATGTTAAGTCCCCAGATGATAAACTTATGTCTAAATGGCAAGCTGCCTTACAAGAAGCTTATATGACATTTGTCAATGTTCTTCATTCTTTTTATGAATTCAGAACTAGTGAATTAGTTTTATAGGTCAGCCATTTTTGTGATAACCTTAAAATACATTAAAGTGATACGGTATGTAAGGAACAATTTGTGGAGTTTACTCAGGAGATAATTAGTGTAGAGAGGGATTTAAAAATACATATGCTGAAGAAATTTTGAAGAGACTCTAGGGATTACCAACATGGTAAATCATTTGTTATCCAGGCAAATGTTAAGTTTTCTGATACAAGACCATCATTTCAGCCCCAGGTTAGATGGTAAAGGAAGAAACCCATTCTTAAGAAGAATGGGGTGGGTTTGGAGGGCTCAGGTACTTCCGGGGATGATTTTTCCTCCACTACAGATACAGAGTTAAGGACCCTCACTACCTCACCTATGGTTAAGAAAAGAAATGAGGGTTTCCCTTTAGGCGATCCAGAAGGGGTGGACACAAACAATGCAGGTACCAACCAAACATTCGAAGCACTATTGCAACTGATGGATCACACAGTAGAGGAACACAATGTGTTGAATATTTCTTCTTGTGTTTTGAGTTCAGATGAGACAGAGTTATTAAATAAAGGTCTTGGTTTCGTACCCAGTTATTTAGCCTCTGAGGATGTGTTTGCACAGGATGGGATTGCTTTTTGTAGGTTATTAAATCTGAAGTTATTTTTTCATAACCAATTAAATAAGGAAGAGTATGAACCCTGAAGGTTTCACTTTAGACCCTCTACATTCATACCACCTCTCAGCAAGAATGTCATGGTGTTTCAGCAGTTAGTATTGAAAGACTTACATTCTACCTATGGATTCCATCTAATGATTTCCTCCCATAACCTTTCTTTTGCACAGCAACAAGCATTGGATTCCTCAGTAAAAATAAAAAAGTAGTTGTCAGCCCAGCTGACAAAGGGGGTGCAGTAGTAGTTATTTACCTTATTTTTGTTGTTTTAAAGCCTTTTTTCTTTCAAGTGCTTTTAGTTTCAGTATGGCTGAGATAGAAGTACGATCATTGATGCCAGGCCAACTGTCTGCTTGAAAGTGGATTTGCCATTTTAGCTAATTTATTTCTAACTGTAAACCCCAAGGCTTCTTTTCATCAATAGTGACTTGATCAATTACTACAAAGAAAAAATTTATGGTTCACATTATCAGAAATATGTTTGGCCAATGCATTATTCAGATTGTGTTTCCTAATAGCGTAGTCATGCTCATAGATTTTTGACTTAGCTTATGCTCCTATGTAGAAACTAGAGCATGAATCACACATGGCCAAATAAACCACTGCTCTGGAATAATCAATGATCGCACTTCTATCTCGGCCATACCGAAACTAAAAGCACTTGAAAGAAAAAAGGTTTTAAAACAACAAAAATAAGGTTGTTTTGACAACTGGCAACAAAATACAGCTTTATGCATTAATTTATACATTCTTACACATATTTAAATATACATACATATATACTCTTTTTGAATATTAGTTGTATTAAATTGTTTTTAATGTAGTCTCGACAGTTTTTGGTTTATATGAGGCAACAGTTTTTTGTTCAGCTGTATATCATGATGACTGACACTGTTTTTAACCAATAGAAGTAAATGTTAGGGTATTTAAGGTAAATGCATGTAGAATAGTTTGTCTGATGAAGTCTGAAACTTGTTCAAATGAAAGCGCTAACCGTTTCTTTGTTACTGGAATCATTAAATACTTGGTGTTTTTATATTTCTCATCTTGTCGTTCCTTTCATTTCAACATTTAAACATTGCTCCACAGGTGCTTGGACTTCAGCCTTGTGTGTTTTCGTATTAGTTTGGTGACTTTGTGTTTTATCAATAAGGACAAATCAGGTTGGCATAAGATTTTGGACAAAAAAAGATAAAAATTGGATTATTTTGTTGGGTGCCCTTTTTTCACTGGGGCTTAACGAACACCTGTAAGTTACCAATGGGAACTGATCACTGACTATATATACTGGGGGTGGGATTTGTTAAGTATAACGCACTGAAGAAGGCTTGTTAACTAAAACCGGTCTGCTTGTGGCCTTTTCATTATAGAATTAAAGAACAAAGACTGCTGACTATGTTGTGCTGGCCTTTGTGGTTTCTTCTGAATTTAGTTTATTGGCTGTGCACTGTTTCTGTTAATGTCGTGTTATGGAACTCGGTATGAATTTATTAAATTCCCCTCACAGTTTCACCCTCTTTGAATATATATACAATACCATCTCATACAAAAATTTTCAAAAAGTAATTTAAACTCACCATTGAGATAATAGAAGATTCATAAGCATTCTAACATAAACATGTGTACTACTGAGTACCAAAAGAATAAAAATGTCATAAAATTGCATTTGCTCTAAGGTATACCGGCACAAACCTGCCTCACAGACAGTTGCCCTCTGAGCTCCCCTAACTGGCACCCCCCTCAAAAAAAAAAAAAAAAAAAAGAAAAGCTTACTTCAATTACTACATACAATGAACACTTCAGAGTTTTAGCCATGAACTTAAAATGCAGTATCTGACAGTTATTTAAGAAGCTGTGGTATCCTTATGGTTTATAAAGTTATACTGAAATATCAGTACCACTCCATTGGCATTTGTTGATAGTACTCTAACAACTTGCTCCCAGTACAGCTAACCCTTCATTCTGCCCTAGCTAAACCTCTTCACACATGTGCAATAAAATAAAAAGCTGCTCCCAGCAGCAGAAGATGGCATAAACAGATGACTCAAAAAAATTTGTAGATACAATGCAGTTATGCAAGAAGGTAAGCAATTTCTTATAGGTTCATAGATAGGTACTAGGCTATCGGCACAAGGGCCTAAGTAAGCCTAGCCAACAAAGTTCCCTGACTTATGCTAACCCAATTAAGTTAATTTCCTGTGCCCCTGTCGAGCAGAGCCACAGACGTGATCCCCGGGGTGTATTTCCTATATCCCATCCACTCATCAAGATTTTTCTTGAAGAGTGTTAATGAGGAACTTTGTTTGACATAGATGGGTAGCTTGATCCAGAGTATGGGAAGTCCCCGGAACAGGAATCTCTCCCTCCAGCAAGTCCTGTTTATTGTGGTGACAAGGTTTAGGTCCCTAGAGTGTGTAGCTCGGAGAGATTGGGATTTCTTTAGGTGTAGCATGTCCAACAGCTCTGGGTTTGACATAGCTTTATATGTTAGGCAGAGATCACCTCGGAGTAGGTGATATGCTACAGAGTAAAGCTGGAGTTTTTTGAGACAATCAGTGTAGAGCATCTGTTTGAGGCCAGTAATTCTCTTTGTGAGGTACTTCTTTGGCCTTTCCAGCTGCTGCAGATGTCTTGTGAGGTACATTCCAAAAGGGGCGTTGTACTCTATAATTGGTCTAATGAGTGACGAGTAGAGAGGAACAATTACCTCTTTTTTCCTGGATGAGAACCCTTTTGTGATGAGGTGTGCCATGTAGAAGGATTTCCTAACTACTGTGGCAATGTGATTATCAAAGGAGAGATTACTGTCCACCTGGGTCCCAAGGTCTCTTATCACACACTCGGTGTTAAGAAGACTGCTGCCTATGTGGTAGTTCATGGGTACAGAGTTTTTACCGAAGGGGATAACAATGCACTTTTTGGCATTGAGCTTGAGGCTATGGCTCTGACATCAGGCATCTGTCTCAGTGAGGCCCTTCTGTAGGATGTCCACATCATCTGCGAACTTCATTAGCCAGAGGCCTTCTGTGTTAGCCTGTACTTCAGAGAAGTAGATACCAAACAGGAGAGGTCCCAGGACTGAACCCTGTGGTACTCCAGTTGTCACTGGTTTGAAGTCAGATTTGGAGTCTGCAACTTTTACAGTGTGAGTTCTGTCAGTGAGCCACTTGGCAACCCATCTTGTGACATAGGGATTTATACCTAGTTTAGTGAGTTTAGCTATAATTCCAAAATGGGGGATGGTGTCAAAAGCCTTGGTGAGGTCAAGATAGGCTGTGTGAACCACTTTACCTTGTCTACGGCTTTGGTGACTGCCTCAAAGAAGTCGACCTTGATCAGGAGGCAAGATCTGCCTTTCACAAACCCGAACTGGGTGGGGTCCAGAGTTTGGAGGTTACCAGTGTCTTTGTTTATGAATTCCATGATGATACATTCCATGGCCTTGCAGACCAGGCTCATCAGGCTAATAGGGAGATAGTTCTCAGTATCAGTGGTGGCTCCCCCTTTGTGGAGTGGGATAACTGTTGCTGTGCACCATTCCTCTTTCATTTTTTTACTAATGGCATTTTATAATAGCAATTATCTACTCCTGTATGATTAATGTTGTTTTGCCACAGCTGGCTTATTTGTTTAATCCCTCAAACTACACTTTCATGATCAAGCTACACCAGCCATGGGTAAACCGGCCTTGCCCATACCCAGTCATGGATTATAGATTAAATATACACTAGCATAAACAGTTATGATACAAACAGAAAATCTTTTACATGACATAAGGACCTTTGATTATACAATGTTGCACTGAACAGATAAATGCTAAAACAATGAAAACACAATCAGCATGCCTACCAGCAGTGACATAAAAACAGTAGTCCTCACCCAAACTTGAAAACACAAACCAAAAAGAAAAAGTAATTTTGAAATGGGCTTACATTCCATGCATCTCCCCACACCTCTTCCTTAAAAATACTTACTTCATTATAAAGCTTTGAAGGTATGGCAAATACCTAGATGGGGATAACATGATCTTCTGCCCATCTGCAAAATGTCAAGATAAGTCAGTATTAATATGAAACTATTACTTCAGTTCTTAGTTATAGTAAGTAACAACTATTAACGTTAAACAGCTACAGCACAAATTCAATGGCACATAAGACCCAAAACACTTCATACCAGCAGCAAAACAACATTAGTAAAACAGACAGTAACAGCAAAGGAACATTTCAGTAAGAAAACAATAAAATCACAGTGAACATTGCATGGTTCATTAACCCAGGCACTTACTTCTTTGATCTTACTGTCTTAGATGTTAATGGACACAATGGCATGATGGCATTCCAAACTGCACAGCAGATTATCTTTGTCAAATGTATTATACAAACAAAAGCTTCAAACCATCTATTGAAATATTACAAAATCACATAACAATTGGCTGCTTCCCAAACATTACAAGTTTCTAATGCTAGTTTGCTAAAATATAGGTTCATAGGTTCATAGGTAGGTACAAGGCTATCTGCCCGAGGGCATTTATAAGCCTAGCCAGAGTGTGTCGGCTTTCGCTGCCCCCTTGATTAATTAACTGATCCTCTGTCAAGCAGAGCCAATGAAGTGATCCCAGGGGTGTATTTTCTGTTACCCATCCACTCGTCAAAGTTTCTCTTGAAGAGTGTTACTGAGGGGCTCTGCCTAATGTAGTTTGGAATTTTGTTCCAAAGCATGAGGAGTCTCTGTGACATGAATCTATCCCTCCAGCATGTTCTATTTATTGTTGTGGCAAGGTTTAGCTCACTAGAGCGCGTGGCTCGCAGTGACTTGGATTACTTCAGGTGGAGCATGTCCATCATTTCTGAGTTGGACATGGCTTTGTAAGTCAGGCAGAGATCACCTCTGAGTAAGTGATATGCCACTGAGTACAGCCAGAGATTTTTCAGTCGGGCTGAAAAAGACATATGTGTGAGGCCAGTAATCATCTTGGTGAGGTACTTTTGTGGCCTCTCCAGTTGTTGGAAGTGTCTTGTGAGGTACATCCCAAATGGGGCATTGTACTCTATGATGGGTCTGATGAGTGACGAGTAGAGGGGCACTATAATCTCTTTATTTCTAGATGCGAACCCTTTAGTAATTAGATGGGCCACATAGAAAAATTTCCTAACTACTTTGGCAATATGATTGTCAAAGGAGAAATTACTATCTACATGGGTCCCCAGATCTCTTATTACCTCTTCTGTATTAAGGGGGCTGCCACCTATGTGATAATTCATGGGTGTTTTTTTTTCCCAAACAGGATGACTATGCATTTTTTGGCATTTAGCTTGAGGCCATGACTTTGATAGCAGGTGTCCATCTCAGTAAGGCCCTTTTGGAGGATGTCCATGTCAGCCGGAGAGTCAATTATGACTCCCAGTTTGCAGTCATCAGCGAACTTGGTTAGCCATAGTCCTCCTGTGTTTGCATGTACTTCTGAGAAGTATATGCCAAACAGTAGGGGTCCCAGGACCGAGCCTTGTGGCACACCACTTGTGACTGGTTTAGAGTCGGACCTGGAGCCCGCTATTCTTACCGTGTGATTTCTGTCTGTAAGCCAGTTGGCAACCCATCTCGTGATGTAGGGATTTATGTTCATGCTGGTGAGTTTTTCTGTAATACCTGAGTGGGGAATGGTGTTGAAAGCCTTAGTGAGGTCAAGGTAGGCTGTGTGAACAACCTTTCCCTTGTCTATGGCCTTGGTGACTGTCTCAAAGAATTCAACCAGATTTAGTAGGCATGATCTTCCCTTAACAAAGCTGAACTGGGTCAGGTCAAGTGTTTGGGAGGTTCCCAATGTCTTTGTTAATGAGATCCATGATGATGCTCTCCATAGCCTTGCAGACCAGGCTAGTCAGGCTTATGGGGCGATAGTTACCAGGGTCAGTTGTGGCCCCTCCTTTGTGGAGTGGAATACCCGTTGCTGTGTGCCATTATATGGGCACGTAGCCTGTGGAGAGGCTGAGGTTGAACAGCGTGTTTAGGTTTTTATATTTAGGTTTAAATATATTATAAAACCTTATGTCACTTCCTTTAGAACTTAACTGATCCGTATGATTTTTAACTTACAGTCACTGAGGATTCTATAAGCAATCTATTTTAGATGGTCTTTATGCTATCCTTTTTTATGAGCAAGGGAAGACCTGGTAACAAGTGAACAATGAAGGCTGATACTGTTTAAAATTGCATTGCGTGCATTCATGGACGTGTTGAACATTACTGTCAGTTTCATTCTTATAAACAAACAAATCATTAAATGTTCAGGAGGAGATGAGGTTTTAAATGTGGTCAAACCTCTCAAACTCCCAAAGCAGGGATAATGAACAAGCACACATAAATGAGTGGGCATATGTATAATCTTAGGGAAAGTTGTACACACTGCTTCTACAAGTTGTGAAAGTGGATACAATAACAGTTGTGGCAGTAACATGCAGTTTAGTGGGAGGATGGAATACTATTCGAGATGTTTACCTTATAGACACAAGGTGCATGGTTTGATTCTCACATGAGGTAATTAGCTAAGCTTAAAATGGCCCCAAGGGCAGTTAGCCTAGTACTAACCTATGAACTATGGGAGTGGTAAGCACTAGGTAGCCTATCTACCACAAGCGGAGTGGTTTATGGCCCAAAAAATGTAGTTTATTGGCCATTTGGGCAGTTTTTTATATCCCTTTCAACTTTTTGGTTTAAAAGCCTTCATTTGTGCTTGTTTCCCGCCTTTCTGTAACTAGTCTAGCCCAGATACAGATTTGCCAAAGTCTGCCCTTCAGTTTTTCCCTTAGATCTGCTAATTTTCTCCTTTCCAGCACTTTTACTAGCTTATTAGTCTAGCACTTTACAAGACATCTTGTAGCAATTATTGTAGCATACAAAAATGCTACCAGCACTAAACATTCTACAAGGAAACAGCTCCAGTACTTATTACTAATGCCCACCTCTCTAGGCATGTCTAAAGGTCAGTTCCCTGTGCTTTCTCCTATTAACCTGGTGAACTTGGGCATCCTGAGGCAATGTAGCAACTGTCTCATGTACACTGACAACCCTCTACTCTTACCTCCCATCACTCAGACTTGTGAGAGATGTACTTATATATCGAAATTGGAAGCCACGCACTCTCCAGCCAAGACTGGAATAGCTGTTGAAGAGGAGAAGGTCAACACTTGCAACACACCACATGGAACACATAGCCCTCCAGAATACACACCTCCACTGCCTTCACATAAAAGCACAAACCACACACCTACCTTCACGGAGGCTCTCAATAAAAATCTACCCAAATAGCAGAGACCTCCAAGGCAGAAACTCACTCGATCACCACAACACAACACTAATCATGAGACACATAACTCTCCTAAACAGTGTGCCACTCAACCAAAGTCCCTAAGGTAAAACAGCATGCCCAACACACTAGTCATAGGTGACTCAGTAGTGAGGCACACTGATGTCCCACTCACTAGGTTGAATAAGGAGAAAGTAACAGTCAGCTGCCTGTCAGGTGCCAGGATCCACAACATAATGCACACACTCAGGTCCCTCAACAACAGGTACAAATATGACTCTGTCATTGTACATGTGGGTGTGAATGACCTGAGACATACCTCCATGGACTACATGACATTAACAGAAACAGTGCACAGCCAATAAACTAAATTCAGAAGAAACCAAAAAGGCCAGCACAACATAGTCAGCAGTCTTTATTCTTTAATTCCATAATGAAAAGGCCACAAGCAGACTGGTTTTGGTTAACAAGCCTTCTGCAGTGCATTATACATGGAGAAGCTCTCAAATTATGTAGTCCAGGCGGGTATGACCCTAGCCTTGAGCAGCATCCTACCATCACCCAGAATAATATCACATTACAAGCAGAAAATGATTGATTTCAACAATTGGCTAAGTTTCTTTTGTCATTATAAGGGGATCCAGTATCTGTCTGCCTGGGATGACATGATTGACAGACCTCAATGCTTTGCCAGAGATGGCCTGCATCTGTCACGCATGGGCTTCAGGATACTGGGCAAGGCTCTTGCCACCGCTATAGTTGCTTTTTTACGTGGTGTTCCAAAGACCAAATTACCACCATAACAGCTACAAACAAATGCAATCTGAGGGTCATGCTGCTCAATGCTAAAAGTCTAAATCTCAAAATTCACTCACTCAAAGCACTCCTTAAAATGGAGGACATTGATATTTGTGCCATAACAGAGACCTGGTTCAAGGCACAAGAAAACACCCCTGCACTACCAGGCTATAACTCATTCCACACCTTTCTGCCCCAGATCGAAGCTCCAAAAGTGGTGGTGTTTCCATATTTACAAAGGATGCCCACACCTCCAGACTGGTAGCCCAACATAACGCATCTGAGATACTTCAGGTGCAGCTAACATTGGGTAAGACAGTGATTCAGATTGTAGCCTGCTATAGGTCCCCAACCATGTCCCAAGACTCACACTCCATGTTCCTAAGCACCCTGG